>NW_012150186.1:2857218-2977177 GCF_000956105.1 Propithecus coquereli | reverse complement strand
ATATATAAAAGAAATCATTTTTTTGGGAAATGCAAATGTTTGCCACAGTTAAGAGAATGATTCAGTGATTCTCTTCTTAGGCCACATCTCCAAGATTCACCAAAGCACGTGGGCATTGCCAGCTTTACAGGAAGGGCTTCCAGAGCTTCCTCTGGTGTTCAAATGTCAGTAAGCAGCTCCCTGCTCCCACCTCACTGTGTCAACCTTGGGGCAGAAGAATTTAAATATACCTGTTTTGCAATTTGTATTTAAAGATAAGACCTGAACATGTGGGTATAATCCCAGCAATTCCCTGAAGAACTGGGGGTCAACTTGGGAGGGCATCTTGATAGAAAGGGGGAGACTTGTAAAAAAGCAAGCAAAGACACAAAAACCTTATTAACTTACAAAATTAGTTACTTTTTAATAATCTGCATAAAAGCCACAAAAGGTAGATGCCTCTAAGAAGAGCTAGTGCAGGAGAGGAACTGTTCCTTTTCCCCAAACTTTTCCTCCTCCCTCTTGCTTTGGAGTCAAGTCTTTTGACTAAGTTTTTGCCAGCAACCTGTCCCTGAAGGAATCTACACCCCTCTGGATACTTTGTGCCACTAATTGGTCCAATGTATAAGTGGGAGTACATAGCCAATCTCCCGACCCAGGTGTTGCTGGCATCTCATGAGTGACTTACTGACCACTACCTTGGAGGATAATCCGCCTCTTATAATGATGAGAACATATTTCAGGAGATCTTCTCTGTCCCCAGAACATCTTTGAGGAAAAATAGTGGTTTATGGGTGCAGTCACGTTCTCTTTCTCAAATTCGCTCCCCTTTCTCTGTCTTCACTGCCACCATACTGGATTGTAATAGTTCTTGAGGTTCCAACACTAAGCTCCTTCCCACCCTCCCTGACCCATGCTTCCCCAAAGCCCCTCCCAACCCACACACAGACCAAGTCAACTTTCCTGAAACGCTGGTGAAACATGGTGGTGGCATAAGCTGGTATGATGTGGCATGATGCTCCGTGGCGTGGCGTGATGTAGCGTGGTGTGGTGTGGGAGAGCATGAACCCAGTGAGTCACAGGACACAGTTCCAGCAAGTCCTGGCTCTGCCTCTCCCTCTATGGCCTGTAAATCTCTTGTTTCACTGATTTTTAGTTTGCACTTTTGAAAAGTGAGCCCATATATAGATCTCCTGAAAGACCCCTTCTTTCTCCAACACTGTGGGATTTATCCAAGGCTCCATGGGTTATCATCTCTGCACTTGGATCATTCAAAAAGCGGCAGAAATTCTTCAAAGACTTGGAGGACCAACATGAGATCCTTATTAAATTGTTTCTGATCACTTGAAAGACTAAATAAGCCATTCTTGGCAATTCTTGTGCTCACAGAAGTGTCTAATGCTCACATTGTGATGGAATTATGTAGTTCTTTGAGATTTTTCCAGTGGGGAAGATTGATTAAACATGGAAAATGCTAGAGGCAGATCAAGGAGAATGATCTTGCAATAAGTAGTCGAAATGTGAAGAAATGCGGATCTGAGCAAGGCCAACAGCAGTGGAAAGGATGAAGACAAGTGGACGGCTTTTCAAAGTCAAAGTGGTAAGATCTAGACACTGACTGGACCTAGGAGCGAGGAGAGACAGGGGCCAGGAGTGAATGACACAGGAATTGGGGATGAAGGGATCGGGGGACAGAATTGAGCTCCGCTTTGAACAAGCTGAGTTTTAGGTGCTGTGCGTCATTATCGTGGAAATACAGAGCAGACCCTTGGGATGTGTCTGGCAATAGGCCCAAGTCGGAGCTAGAACCGTAGAACTTGACGCGGAATCATACACATTAAAATCTCTGCTGGTGGAAGGACGGCTTTTGCTGCCCTGTTCTTTTTCCCAGCCATCAATCCCCTGCTTTTACACTCTCGGTTTCACAGGTAGCCACTTTCCCCTTCTGTCCCCAAACTACCTACCATCCACCTTACCCTGCACCCACTTGCTTGCAGTATCGTGTCACCTCCTTTCCTTAAGGTCCAACCCCCCTCACTTAGACGTTTAGGAACAGACATAAACTGTTTCTTTTCCTCTTCTGCACGACCCATTGCTACATGCCCTTTAGGTAAAATTCACCCAGCTTCTGTGATCCTGCAGTGGAGCCAGACACTCTACAAGCTCTGCTATTTTCCACGACGATTACCATTGTTCTCCTTTTTCCTTTTTACATTTTTTTTAAACACAAAGAAATTCAGGGCCAGTTTCTCCCCTTGGTTCTCCCACCCTGTCTCCCCCTCGTATCACCAACACTAACTCCCCTGGTTTTCAGAGAGAACTGTGTGCTTGGGTCAGTATGTGAGAGGATATTCCTTCTCCAAATGAAAGCCCTCGTCATTTGGAGGTAAAATGCCTTTCCAGACAGAGCTGTATGACTTTCTGAAAGAGGGCATTTATAGAACCTCAAATAGATGAATCGTTTTCTTTCAAGCAGGGAAATGTATTTCACTCTTCTTGCTTCAACTGGGATTGAGCCCATTCATTTCATTTTTTTATGCTCTCCTGTTTTATTTAGAAATGATCTATTCATCCCAACCCAATTGAAGAAATATAGATAACTCAGAAAAAAATTGCCATATTATTCACATGAGAAGTATAGATGCTCCCACTGAATATTTTCATGGCTCCATTTAATTTGAGCTGTATAAACCTGGCCTACAAAATTCTCTTTTATTTGTTACGCTCTAAGAAGGCAGTGTAATGCCTGCAGGGAGTGAGACCCAGATTCTAATTGCAGCCACTCTCGTGCCCCTTGGACAAGGGATTTAACCTCAGTTTCTTCACCTGAAAATGGGAATAATCAAATCTATTTTCCAGTGTGTTATAGGATTAAGTAAGGTAATATGCATTAAGCATCTGGCACGTACCATGTTATATGGTAAATATTATTACATGTATAAAGCTCCTATCTTGCAGGAATCTTTTTGCATCTCTAATAGCATCAGTGTAAACCTCTCTGCTAGCCTAGTGGGAGGATGCTCTGTTTCACTCCTTCATAGTCAGTTCAGCACTGCTTCTCTTGCAAACTATAGGAGATTTTTGAACTGCAATAAAATAAGAACACTGTAAGTGTGAGAATGCTAGATGATGGCCAAAAAGAAAAAAAAAAAAAAAAGTCTTCACCTCATTATAAGTTGAAATCTCTTTTACTAAACTGTTTTTTATTATTGTATCAGCATGGATCTGCTTCTGTGATAAATATCTAGAGAAGCAAAGCAATCGAAAGTTGCTGAAGTGCTGCCTCCTACCCTCTTGCTCCTAGGAGTCTTCCCTTCTTGGGTTTCTTCACAATGGTATTTTGTAATGTCTTTGCTGAGACAAGTTTCACAACAAATCCCCAGATCCTGCTTCGTAGCACCATGTCCACCAGAAATTCTACTCATGCTCAGCCCACCAGTTCCTCCGGTGGTCCCTGGTAGAAGCCCTGTGTCACGTGCAGGAGAAGGGTAGGCTCCGAGCCCTTTGATGACCCCATTCCCAAATAAGGGAGAGAGTCACCCATGGGGGATCCCACAGCGTGGTATGGCATAGGAAAAGTGTGATCAGTGCTCCAACCTCCTCATTTTTCCCCATTTCTAGAAACGTGGCGAACGCCTTCCTTCATCTTCCCGGGCACAGGCATTTCACCTTGACTCATCTCTCTCCAGCCCATCCAAAATTCCTTGCAAGAGAACCCTAATAAGGTCTTTTGCTATGGGCTGCAAAAGTCTGATATGTGTGTATAGGTGTTTCTTCTCCTCAAGATATTTGCATGATTGCAGGGGACAATGCTCCTGTTCCAATTTAAGCAGAAAAATGACCTAATTATGAAATGGATTCCTATAATCAGTTGATTGGATTCTTGATTTCCATTTATTAACCTAGTTTCTGTCTTTAGCAAAGTTATATAAACTCTTCTGGAACCTGCTTATATCTTTAAGAAATCTCTTGAGCTAATAGCTGTGAAATATTATGACAAAGTATAAGAAAAACAAATTTTTTTCACCCACACCTAGGGTAACAACTCCCCTATTGGAAACCAGCAAATTGGCTCTTTGAAACAGTTGAGAATCAAGCGACAAGCAAGAAATAATAATAATAATGTAAAAATTGTTAAATCTTTGTCAAAATGTCCATGCACATTATTTAAAGGAGAGAAGACCCTTAAGCTCTGACCCAGATCCATCCAGATTGGTTATCTGGTTACAAAAGCACAGCAGCTTCTAAGCAACAAATAAGAAGGAAAAGAGGTGCCCTTAGAAGCAGGCCCAAGGACAGCTGAGAAAAATGGCATCGCTTATCAGAATGGGAAGGTGCAAAAACATGCAACTCAGAAAGCGCAGGGCCTCCGGGCCTGTGGGGCAGGAGGCAGAGGGTGCAAGTGATCCAGTAGCAAAGAGGGCAGCACCAGCTCTGAGATGCAGGGCTGGGCAGGCAGGGGGTGGAGGACCTGGAAGAACCAGGATGAGAGAGTAGATGGGATGAGGCGGGCGACTGGGATAGACCCTAACCCAGGGATAGACCCAGCCACAGATCTCAGCAAGAGGAGGCAGAACCCTGGAGCCAGGAATTCATGTGGCGGACGCAGGCCCTGGCAGGCAGGATGAGGTGAGAGTTCAGGACACAGCCATGCTCTCTTGGGAGCTTGGAAGACTAAAGGTGGGGAGAGAGTGTCAGACAGAAAGGAACCTTGCAGGTTTGCAGGGAAAGAACTTGAACAGGAGAGAATGTGACCACGACCCTGTTTAAAGAGGCTGGTTGCCGCCCTGAGCCGTAGAGTAGGGCACCGAGTCAGAGGGGAGTCTAAGTGTACTGTGGATCTGAGAGGGCAAGTGCCTCAGTTGGAGATCGTGAAACATCCCAGAAAGATAGCACTGGGGCAGAGAGCCAGGCAGATCACACTATGCCAACTTACTGTCATAATAATACCCTGGAGTCATCAAGAAAATGAGGAATTCCATTAAGCTTAGGAAAGCACAAAAAATTTATTGGTATGGAAAGGTATGAATAATACATAATGTAGTAAAAAAGAGTGAATAAAAAAAGATTATCCTTCCCCCAAAAGTACTTACATTGTGCCCCTATTATTGTTAAAATATGCATCACCAGGGAGAAGTCCAAGAGGACAGATATCAAAATGTTGACACTGTTATCTCTCGGGTTGGAGTGGTTTTAATTTATATCTTATTTGCTTGTCTTTATTTTACAGTTTTCTACAAAAAATTTGTACTTCGTGTGTAATAAAAGTGATAAAGGGTAAAAGGAGGGAGTGCAGTTGGCAATGCATTTTCTAAGATTTCCATGTACAGGATTAAAAATGTTTTTAAAACCCCTCAGCCATTCAGAAGTCCTGGTGATCTGACATGATTCACACTCTAGAAACCCCAGACATCGGAGATTTTCCTTTATCTAAGCAACAAGAACCTCAGTCTGAACCACACCAACAGAAACTTTCTATTTCCCTATCTCCTGTGATATTTTAGCCTATTCTTACAAGGATGATGTTAAATTACCTTTGATCAGGAGATCAAAGACCCCCAGTTAGATCAACCCAGTGGTGTGACCTCTTCAGCATTAAGAGATATGTCTTTGACCTCTTTTGTCTTCACCTATAAAGTATCGAAATCAGCACTGAGTCCACAGAAGTCACCCAGAGATACTTATCCATTAACCAAAACTCTGAAAGATTACATGGAGGTGTCCACAGTCACAGAACAAACCAGTGCTTGGAGTGCTAGAGCCCGGGCCCCTGAGGACTAATCACCATTTCTGTCCACAAAAGCCACAGCCATTGTCAGACATACTGAGAAAGCACCTGTTTTAAGAAGTCAGGGGTTTCTGCGCCTATAAGAACTGCACAACTTCTCTGAGCTTCTGTTTCTTCATTTGTCAACTGCCTATCTCTCAGCATTCCTGTGACATGAGAGCGCTTGGAAATGCTCCTCAATTCTGCAAGGGCAGAATGATTTAATGCCATCTTCTTCTCCCCAGAATGCTTGATTTGAATATGACAAATAGGACCCCAGATAGGAGTCTTAAAACGTGGTAAATAACAAATCATTCACAAGTAAGGAACTCAAAGATCTTTGATCCAAAAGCTGAGATTCAATAATCCAAAGCACTGCCCAGTTAGAGATCAGGGAATGGAGGATAAATCCAAACCAGCCCCAGTGGTTCTCATTTGTTCCACTAAAATCTGGAGAAAGGAATTTTATTGGTTATGGCTCATAAAATAACAGATACTCCGTCCTTAGAAATACTTGCAGTTGGTTCAGATCAAATGCTCCGGGGCTTGGACCAGACACCATGGCTGGGCTGTTTTCTTTTTGTAATACCAGTGACAGATGGCTATGTTAAAACCCTTACAAAGTTTTTAAAAGTTTTAACAAAGTCCACTGCAACTCAAAGTATGCTCCTATTAGTGATTGTGTCTAAAGTCTTTAGAAATGTAGGGTGACACATGAGTTGAAAACCAAAGAGTCATCTGGAATCTGCAGTTGTTTTGTGGTTCTTTACCCAAGGTAAACAAACCTGCCATGTGTATTGGGTATAAATTAAAATAACTAACATCCAAATAATTATAAGTATTTTTCAAACCTAGGGTTTGCAAACAGCCTTGCTTCTTTCTGCCTCAGGGCCTTTGCACTTTCTGTTCCCTTTCTCATAGGTTCTGCATCCAGATATTTATGTGGCTGGCTTCATCTCATCTCTAAACTCTTACCTGAAATCTCACCTTCTCGGAGAGCTCTCTATTGACCACACCATCTAAAGTCCCTCTGTCATAACTTCCTGTTTTATTTTCTTCCTTCTACCTAAAATTATCTTGTCTGTTATTTATCCATTTACTGTTTGTCTCTTCCATAAGAATACAAGCTATCCAAGAGCTGGCACCTTGTGCTCATATTGATCTTGACCCCTACTGTGCCCCCCAGTATCTAGGGCAGTGCCAGGCACGTGACAGGCACTTGGTAAATATATACTGAATGGATGAATGAATGAATGAGTCCTCGTATTTTCCTCTTTGTTTCAGTATTTATGTTTCCACCCTGTGGACCATACTTGGGCACAATCCCTACCATGTTTTATCTATAAAATATTTTTTCCTAACTCCCCATAAACATAGAACAGGAACAAAATTATTGGGTCAAGTTGACTCAGAACACATTTGGAAGGTTTGTGTTCTCCAAATAAATCCTTATAAGCAAAGGGATGAATTCTGATCAGATAGTAATATCCAAATGTTTCTGAAGCCAGAATTTAGAAGACATTCTAAATTCTTATTTGTATATATGTAATTTATAACCTACCTACATCCAAAAGGGATCTGAAAGGGCTTATACTCAAAAACATATAATACTCATAAGCAGAGCCAAAAAAACAAACACCAAAATCCATGCAGAGTGAAAGGAAAATAAGATATTAAATGGCTAGGCTAGTATCATTTCTATAACTGTTCATTAAATTTAACCATGGACTTCCCAAGGTTGGAGTTAGAAAAGGAAATAATAGAGGTTCTGTAACTCTCAAATCCTTGCAATGGGAAGAGTTTCAGTATGTCACCACTCTTTTCCATTCTTGTATTTAGTCATTCAACAAACACCCATTGCTTGCCCAACAAGACACTGTGCTCAGTACCGGGGCAAAGAAGGAGGTAAAGAGGAATAAGACATGGGCTCTGCTCTTGAGTTGCTCATGGTCCTAGGGGCAGGAGGGAATCGGACATGGCTGGAATTAATTACGATATGACAAGTCTTACGTAAGGCTCATGTACAAAGTGCTACTGTGAGAACAACAGAGGAGGGAGCAATTCATTGTCTGGGGCTAGGACTTTGAAGGCAGACTTTTATGTTGGCGCTGGGTTGGGAAGGAGCTCATCAGTGAGAGAGAAATATTCTAGTCAGAGGCTCCAAGGTATGAAAGAGCATGTTGCGTTCCAGGAGCAGCAAAGTTTAGTGTGGTTGGAGCACTAAGAGCCCAGTGATGATCCATAGTACCAAGCATCTGCTGTGTGCCAGAGCGTTGAACTTCATACGAGTGCCCCAAGGCAAATGCTGTTATTACTCCCCAGTGACACTGGGGGAAACTGGAGCTAGAGAGGCTAGGTGTGGGGACACTGTGATGCCCCCCAAAGCCTCCTTCGATGGAGGACGTGTTGCTCCAGCTGTCTGGGAGTGCTCTTGGCACACAACTGCCGGCTATCAGCAGCCCCTCCCAGGTGGCCTTGGCTGCAGACGGCCTCCCCATCCCAAGCCTTGCCCAAGGCCGTGCCCATTTCCAGGATGGCCCACATCCAGCAACCTACTCATGTGGAGCTTTAAAGGCCCAACCAGGCCACTCTTACAGAACATTCTAACTCCAAAGCTTTCCCATGGGGTTGAAAGAGAGATCAGGCCTGCATCATAGCTTGAATTCTCTCTGCTCACCCCTGCTTTTGCACCCTTTCCTTCAGGGGTCAATCCCAAGGGCACTTCATTGACAGCCTACACACTGAACTCACAGGGTCTGCTTCTGGGCAAGTTCTCCTGCAGCTCGGTTAATATGACTTAGAACCCAGAAAATATGACTCCAGAGTTAGTTCACCCCTTTTAGCCTAGGTCCCTCATGCCTGATGCAGGGTGAAGATGAGACTGGAAATATAAATCTGGGCCAGACTGTGGCTGCCTTTTTGGGTCATCCCAAAAAGGTGAGATGCTATTCTGAGGCCAAGGGAGAAATAGCCAGGATTGTAAACAGGAAGGAGAAGTCATCCTATGTTTTAAGATGGTCCCTCCAGCAACAGCACAGGGACTGGTCTATGATGGGAAAGGTCACCTTATCTCCCTCTATAACAACCACAGTCAAGTTAGAGTCCTACTTTATTTTACCTACAATTCCTTCTTTAACTTTCTGAAAGTAATGCAAAAGAGAGCAAGAATAAATTGGATCATCTAATAGCAATGCAATACAATTTATCCTGTGCATAAATCCTTAGATAGATGGTTGCCTTCCAGTCTGTCTTCAACACAAAAAATAAAAGGCCTTTGAATACACAGCCTGCAAGCCAGTTAGGAGATGATGGTAAGAGCCAATGCCTTGCTCACCCCTGCAGCTCCCCTTGTGTTGAGTTTAGACTGTTTCAGCCCTGAAAGTGGGGCAGAAACAGTCTCAGCTTAAGCAGCAACTCTTCAGAGGAGCTGTGTCCATCTGGGACGACCAGCTGCCCAGAAATAGATGTACAAGGAGGCCCCGTGACAGGTTGAGCCCACGAGGAGCACCTTCGCTGGGGGCACAGGAAGCCACTACACCCAACCAGCTCATCCCCAGGAAGTTGGGTTCACCCACTGGTCGGTCCTGCTTGTCTCTCTGTGGTGGTGGTCACCACAAGAAGGCGCTCACAATCCTTATTTTATCTTCTGTCTTGCCATCTTTGAATATACACCACAATGGCAGAATTCAGGGAAACCTGACATTTGTTTCACAGTTTACATAGCTGATTTAAAGTATTTTCTACAGTTCTATTATATCTCTATCAAGTACATTAGTTTTTCCTTTTAAAGAATAGAGGATTGCATTGAAATGCTAGTACCAGGTTGGTGTGTCAGAGGGCACCACACTCTATCCAAATGAACCTCCAACAGACCTGATCAGCTGGGTACGGTTATTTAGCTTTGTCCATTTAGGTACAGGAGAGTTTCTGTTAAAAGCAGTTGTTTTCATTTGCTACGTTGCTCTTGAGCTGCTGTCTTGATAGTCATGGAACATCATGTCTTGATCAAACATCGCATCCATTGGCTGTCAGACACTGAGCTAATGTAGAAGTCGCAGAATGAATCTAAGATTCAGTCACTTCCCTTAACAGTGCACATCTAACACATTCATCTGATCCCTGAAGCCACTCCTAGTTCCGGGGCGAAAACCAGACCTCCTACCTTAAAGCAGTTGTCCAGTCCACCAAAAGTCTGCTTCGTATCCTTTAATTGTAAAATAAGCGGATATCAGAAGCAGTCGTTTCTGGGGAATAATAATTACTCAGGTTATGATCCTCCAAGGAAGGAGCAGAGTGGATGTTTTTCAAACTTTATCAAAGAAAATCGAGATGTTTGGGGTGAAAGCAGGATTGAGCATGTATCCGTCTTCATGGTCAAGTGTTTCACTGTTTCGTGGCAGTGCTCACATGAAAAACTCAACCCTCGCAGGAACAGTGAGGGCAACTTTTGTAAGCATCAAGACAGGCCCTGAGCAATAAAAGACATCTCTTCACTTCCATCGTTTGAATGGCCTGTGTATATCCTTGTTTGGTTATCAAAATGATTTTCAAACAAACAAAAAAAAAAAGTTGGCTGTGGAATGACTCTCATAATGGTGAATTGAATTTCCTAGACTTAGTCTTCTAAGAAAACAAAAATCAGAAAGGGGAAAAAGACTTTATTTTGCTGTCAAGTTCATCTATCTATTATGTTAAATTAATGGCGAGTACATAAATTCGATTTTATATTTCAAACCATTTCTACATGAGATAACCTATTTTATAATGTATTGCATGATTACTATTCAAATACTAGGTGACAAAGTTCATGAGAGAAAAATGCATTAAGAATGTTTAGAAAATTATAGGATTGTTTCAAAAAGTTTTTGAAATGGAATGCAATTTTCATTACATTTCTTGAGTTTATTTATCATAATTTTGTTGTTTTACTTTGGACAATTTATGGGCATCTATGTACATCAGTTTATTGACTCTCCTCCTTCTGGAGATGTTTGTCACAAAGAAATACATCAGTAGTGGTCATAGTATTACTAACAATGGTCATAAGACACACAGTAGTGTCATTTATTTTCGGAAATATACAAGTCACTGTACCATTTTATTTTTCTACACACATATGTGAAAATTTAGGGAAAAGACAGTAGCATATGATTATATCACATTTCAAATATATTTATTTCCCAGAACAATAATTCTACATGTTTCAGTTTTATTCTGACATGCTTCAAGACAATCTTACCACTGACAAATTCTAAAATATAACATTTATTTATTTTAGACCCAGGCTCCTAATTGTAAGATTTAGTTATATTAATAATTTATAACGACTGTATTTTTTTGTTAAGGAAATTTTTTTTCCAGAACTTTGGATGTAACCAAACCAATATCTTTTAATAATTTATCTTTATTTCAATTGTGAAGTAAAGGAACTGATCTATCAGTACAAAAAATTTATTTAACAATATTTCTAAGGTTAAAAAAAGTTATAGTTATAGAAACAGGAAAATAGACAATCAAATGTGACTTTGTTCCTCAATACAAATTTTTTTCTTAACTATAATATCATTCATATATATATATATATTTGTGTTTCTTGGTTTTATTTGTTAACATTAAGGTTTTAAAAACAAAATGAAAGTCTTAGTGGCCATTTTTTCTCTGTGTTTAGCAATTATCTGCTAGGGCACATATGAGGAGAAAGTAGGAAAGAGTATTACTCTCAAGCCAAAATTAGGCAAGTCAGCCACAGATGAGTTCAAAATCTACAGTGTTTAAAGTAGACACCCGTGGACACCCATGGACATACATGGCCCCTTTCCAAATCTCCATCTATCCGTACAGAGAACCATTTTCTAGTTTTTCCCTCTTAAGAGTTTCTTGTCTAATACATGTGCTTGCTTCCCATTCCATCCCATTCCATTCAGACCTCTTCTCGTTCTGAGATGTAAAAGGTGCCACATCATGTAGTATAATAGTGAAGACACCATCCCACACGACCATGCTCACTTAACGGTAATATTGCACTTGATAGTAATGCAGAAATATTACCATGATGGGCACTTAATGGTAACACAGATGTGCTTGTAATTCTCAAAGCTCATGAATCTTTACGATTTTTTTTAAATCAATAAATCTCATCTTTACCAATTTGCATGAACATTTTTAAAAGCACCAGAGGGAATGTTTTCCAGACCTAGATGGTTTGTGGAGCATCTAGGTTTGAAAGATAAAGTCCTTCCTTTAGATATAGTTGATGAGAATAGCCAAGGTGGATCACACGCTTATTCCATCAGCCCATTTGTTAAATTTGTAGATAACAAAGTCATACATCACCCAGCTTTTCCCAGAGTATATAACACAGAAGAACACAAACCCTAAGGCATGTGAGTGGTGTTACATGAATAGGGGGTACTATGATTAAATGATGTTGGAAAATACAGAGTTAAAGAAGCCGAACAGATTTCTTTACTGTGGACAACTTTCAGAACTTTTAACATGCTGAGATGCATCATAAATCACGAAGAGGTAGATGATTCATGCAGTGTTTCCCAAACCTATTTTATTCCCAAACCTTTTATTCCAGAGCAAATCCTAGGACCAGGGTTCCACAAAACACACTTTGGGAATTGCTGTAATTCTCAAGTGTTCTACCAAAATATCATTGCTTGCTAGCATGTACAGCTACAAGTTAAAAGTACATTGTTCTAAAAACATCATGAACTTCCATTTTGCTTTATTTTTCCTCCATGCGTGGCAACTGAGAAGCATAAAGACATAAAGAGTAATAAATGTGCTCTCATTTTTTTTAGAAAGTGATATACAGAACTAGAACTAAGCAATGTACATGCTAATCTGAAAAATCAAACAAAGCATGAGTGAAATTTTCTACCATCTGGCATAAGAATATATCCCCTCAAAACCTAGATTATTCTGGAGTTTCCATACTAAAGTTATCCTGATACAAATCCCTAGCAGGTGTATTTCAGCCTAAGTTTCATAGTGCCGACCATCCTTTTCTTTTCCTGCCTTCTGCAGTGATTCCCAGTATACAGGCAAAACTGAGCTATGCCAGTTCTTAGTCTTGGCTGCAATCCTTGAAAGCCTTTGTCTGGTTGACTTGCAGTTAGTTATCTTTTAACATCAGGTAATTAGTTTTTTATTAAAACTCTGTTATAGGTTTAAAATTCTCTTGCTGTTCCCTATGATAGAACATTGTGATAGCTCTGATAGTGTTGGAAAGGTCCCTGGTCCCAATCATATCACAGCCCAGAGGTGCTCACATACCTACTGCTCCTGCCCATGGGCTGCTGGAAGCCAACCCAGAAGCCAGTGAATGGCACAGTTGTTTCAGAAACTTGCTACAAGCCCTGACTCACTACATACTTATTTCCAGCCATGTGTTCCCACTTGGTAAAGCAGATTTAGAAAATTGTATTTAGTTAAAATATTTATTTCATAATTCTTACCGGAGTAGAACTCAGAAAAGTTATAGCACTGTTCCAAATTTTATTCCATTTTAGCATTATCATAGACTTTTGCCATTTCAAGGAAGCTTAGAGATCATCTAGTCTGCCCCAGAGTTTCTGAGTCAGCTGGTCTGGGGTGGAGGCTGAGAATTTGCATTTCTTCAGTTCCCAGGTGAGGCTGAGGTGGCTCCTCCCAGGACCACCCTCTGAGAGCCACCCTGGAGGAAAGCACTTTCTTCCAGAAGCTGCTGGTTTCTGGAGCTGGCCTTCCACCCCATGCCCTGCAGAGATCTGAGGGAAGGGAGCAAATCTTGCTTTCGGAGGCACAGGAATGATTGATTGGTGAACGTCCATTTGTATCAGGGGTTTTTGTCAGGGAAGCCTAACTCTGTAACACACATCCCTAAAACTGTTGTGGCTTCACTGCCATCAGGGACCACATTTTGGCAATCATTGATCTAGTTCAGTCTTCTTATTTTACAGACAAGGACATGCAGGTCAGGCAGGGCGAGATGGCATGACCAGGGAGCTGCTGACTCAGGAAGAGGACCCAGGTGCCCAGACTTCCCGCGATTTCACATTCCCTCCTGCATTACTAGTTACCTGGTTTCTGCCCATCATTCCTCAATAGTCACCAGTATTGGCAAGAAATTTTTATAAACATTTTTCTCTTTGCTGATTGGGAAGTTTGGTTTCTACAGTCAGCGACTCCCTGCTCTCTTCTCCCTAAATGTGGAAAATGCCCACACAGCCTTGCTTCTGCTCTTGGTGAGATTAAGCTTTATGTTTTTAAACCTATGTTCAGTTTTATTAATGGGAACTTCCCAAACAATCTATATAACAACTTTTTATATGTTCTTGGCTCACGGCTCCTACAGGTAGTGGTTCTTACTGTTAGCTTAATGTTTTTAGAACAACCGGTAACCGATATATTTTGTAAGCAGAGAAGGATTTCTATTTAGCTCTGAGCATTCTAGTCATGTTGTTTTGCTTTCTCTTTCATGTGCTTATCTTTCCACTTCTACAGAGTCGTATTTTCTCTAATAACTTGGACGGATTCTTTTTCCTAATGGCATAGTTCTCTTTGGGCACTTATGCTGCAGCACATCTGGCACAGGTGTTCCAGCTGCTCCTGTGATGTTCAAAGTCAGTTCTTGAACCATCTGCCAAAAGTTCATCCATGCTCTTTACAATGATGGAACCCCCATGGGTGTTGATCCAGGGCTGCTTCACAGACACTCACTTTACACGGGTGTGCCATGACCAGAAATGGTACTTTCTTCTCCCGATAGCCTAAATGATATATCTGACACTGTGAATTTGAGAGAGTATACGTTGTTCTAAGGTTCAATGGCAGACCAACAACAAATGGGGTGATTTCACTGATCCTCTAAAAAAAAATAACATATGACCCAAATGTAGTATTGTTTTGTGGGAAGACTATCGTATCTTCTGACTAGCTCTCTCTCTTCTACAACAGCCGTGCAGTGAATAAATTTTATGAGGCAAGCAAAACATTATGCATAATATTAAAATTCAGTAACAGCTTAAACAAGGCTCTCCACTTGCCCATGGGTTGATAAAATGAAGATATTATGCATAACATTTGTTACAAACACATTTTAATAACCAATGTGGTTAGAGAGATGGAAGGAAGAGGAGGCATATGTTTTGTTCTTTATAAGTGATAAATAGAATTGGTTGGATTTATGAAAAGTTTCTTGAGTTTCAATGGTAAAAATAGAACCTGGAGAAAATATACATATTCAGGAGTAAAATAGCCCCAGAGTAAACAGAAGACATCCGTCTATCCTGGGAAGATTCTCAGGAACCACAGATCTTATAAACTAGTAGAGCTCTTCTAATTAATTTATAAAATTTAATTTATAAAATCATAGCTTAGTCTTTTTTTAGATAAATAAATAGATTTATTATAAGGAATTGGCTCACATAATTACGAAGGCTGAGAAGTTCCAAGATCTTCAGTTGGCAAGGTGGAGACGCAGGAGGGCCAATGATACAGTTCTAATCCAAGTCCAAAGGCCTGAGACCCAGGAGAGCCAGTGGTATTAGTTCCAGTCTGAATAGCTCAGTCTTAGCACACGGATCCAGCCATGGATACCATGGTGGTCCTTCAAAATCCGTGTTTGTAGTTTTTTGTGAGAGAGAACATTCTGTTTTTAAAGATGATGGCTTTGTTTTTATTATTCAAAGTCCGATTGTTAATTTTCAGCCGGTAGTTTAGATTTCCCTTTATATAAAATAAATGAAAGTATTTTATGACTTGATGACTAACAATTAGTGTTGTTTCCTGGGCTGCAAAGCTATTAAGGCTATCTCCGTAATGTTGCAAAAGGATATGAAAATTTAGGTATTTTCATAGCAACTGCTTGCAGGGCGATTGCTCAGGAAGCATTCTATACCTCATGAACTCACGCACACCATTCGCACGTGGGCTTCCTAATGATATTTTCCCAACTTCTTTCTCTGACTTCAAAACCCAGCTCAGAAGGTTCCTGCCTAGCTCCATCTCCTGCCGTAGCTGTGCCCTGACATTCGGAACACAGCAGGCTTTCTGATGTCCCCTAATCCTGTACTCGTTCTTTTTCCTGCTCAACTGACTGTCTTCTCCTAGCTGCTTAGTGGATCTGTGATTTATTCAAGATTGAGCTCCTATCAATTGAAGCTTCTCTGACACGCCTCCTCTTTCCCTCATGGAGCTAACTGGTTCCCAGTGTTTCCACAGTTCACTGAGCATACCCCTACCCTGGCTGTACCCACTGGCTGTTATCTGTCTATGCATCTGTCTCCCCGACACCCTGGAAGCTCTCTAGGGGGCAGACCACGACCAAACCTGACAAGTAGTCGATGCTCAGTGTTTGCTGAATGAATGAATGGTGAAGCAGACAGTGCTTCTGTGTGCAGTTACCCCCAGCTACCCCCTCCTCCTAGTTAAGAACAACCCTATCACTCTGCCCTCATTCCCGGCTGCCCCCTGTTCTCCTTTGCCTCCAGCCTGACCTCCCCCCAACCCAGTCCAACTCAGTCTCTAAAGTGATCATTCTAAAATTCAGATCTGGTCACCTCCTTCCACCCTTGCCTACAGAAAAAAGGACAAGCCCATGAACTGATGTACAAAGTCCTCCTTCCCTAAGTGCGCGCCTTCCCTCAACATCCGCTGCTTCCCTCCTTCTACTGCATGTGCCCTAAAATACCAGAAGTGCCCAACTCGTGCTCTACACACACAAAATCCTGCTTCTTGACTCCACATCTTTGACTGTCCTATTCCCGGTGGTTGAGAAGCCTTTTCCTCTCCGCTTCTCACCTCCCCCACAATCAACTCCTAACCATCCTTTAAGACCCAGGTCCAAAGCAGCCTTTCCCCTGTGGGAAATCTCCCATATTCCCCGCAGCCTGGCGAGGCTCCTGCGCCCTTTTCTGAACAGCACTGCCTATACAGGGTGACTGACTGAAAGTGCCCCAAGGCAAGAGGCTCTTGTCTACTCACCTCTGTGTCCCTGGGGCTGGCACAGAGCCTGCGCTGTGATTATTAGGAAGTATCTGATGAACAAAATTGTCCTGAAGCTCCATCAAGGCAGAAGCTGTGCCTCAGCTTTCTTCGAGTCCCCCATCCTTTCTTGTCTTTCTTCTGCACTCACTAATACCTATTTTCCCTTGTAGGGACTCAACAAGGGTTGGGAACTACCTGAAGTAAATTAGGGTTGGACGGGTAGAGTGTATTGTGCTCTTCCACAGCGAGAAACTAGAATAATACCAACTGCTGTTGCGTGACGACAATTTATCTCTAAAAAAAAGCTTTCATCACAGGAGTGCTTCCAATCACTTGTTTAAACTGGATGATAGAATAAAAAAAGAGTAATTTTGAAATATCAACAAATTCACCTAACGTGCCATGACAATAGGCAATTGGTAAGAGTAGCGCTACTGTATGTAAGTAGGAAAATAGCATGAAACTCAATAAAAAGATAGATTTTTCAGGTTATTAAATGGAGGACTAGACAGAAAAGGAAATGAGATGTGTAGGCTTGTTGTAATACAGTATTTGTCTACATAGAACTTGGATAAAATCTGATTTAGAGTTGGTGTGTTTCCGTAATGCTGACCTCTCTACTTCAAAATCAAATAAATGTATTGGGTTAAGTTAAAAGCTAGTTTTTCCCCCCAACTCTGGACTTGGCTATATTATCAGTAAACCTGAAAATAAAAAAGGAATGCATCCCTTTTGAGAGCTTTCTAATAGTTTGCCACCAAATCATAGTGTGTCAGCTAGACTTGTTTCATTTCCCTCCCTCAAATGTGCCCAAGCTCCCCCAGGGCAGATCTCTTCAATTATCCTGCATAACTTGGACCCAGACCCCCGCAGGATCTACCTATCTCTCCAGTGTACTTCTAGAACACTCTCTAGAATGTCCATGTGTGCTCCTGGAGAGTCCCCTCTGCCCACCTGCAGTGATATCCAGACTGTGAAGCCATCTGAGTAGAGTCTCATTTTTGACTCTGTATCCAATGACCGCCAGGAGCTACTAAATGCCCAAGTGGCCCAACACCCCCTGAAACCCCACACCAGTGAGGCTACACAAAAGAAGAGAATGCCCCTCCTTAACTGATGTCACAGCAGTGCTTGTGCCCAGGAGCACATATAGTCCATCCTTATCTGGGGAAAGCAGTGCCTCAGAGCCACCATTGTAAATCTCAAGCACCCCAGCCCCAGAGATCTCTCAGCAGTGGTCAAGGAGATTTTCTGTAGGTTGGCAAAAACTTGGATGGTCAGGATCTAGCACACTGCCACCTCTGTAGGGAAGTGGGGGCAGACAGCAAGTAGCAAACCATGGCTCAATACTGAAATTCACAAAGCTAGTTTCTAGCTATTACAAGGGTTTTATAACACAATAATAATCATGAGACCAAGGGGAAGAGCCCAGTTGGTTAAAACACACATCAAGTAAGTTGTTGAGATGAATATGGCCACCCTTTCAATATTTGTCTACTGGTATTTTCTTGACATTTTATAAGGAGACTTGAGGGTAAAAAGTAGAAGTACTGATTTAGTTAGAAGAGTCCCAAAGAACCAAGAGACATGTTTTTCACACACACAGGAAAAGTCAAAGCCCTAATGTATGTAAATAAACACAAAAGCTGCATTTGCCCTGCTGTTTCTAGGCAGCCACTGCTGAGTCATTTCAAACCTTAAATGAGGAATGAATAGTGATGAATGCATTTATGAATATCCTCATTTAAAAACAAATGGCACCACAGTTCCAGAGTTCTAAATTGAAAAGTTAGTAGCAAAAAAAAAAAGAGCTGCTCCCAAATCCATACTCTATAAAATCCACGTAGCTCATGAGGAGAATGATAGAACTATAGATCATGGGCAATTATGCTCCAAAGAAAGGTTTTGAGCCTGCTGCATTCATAAGCCCTCTTGGAATAAAGACATAAACATAGAAATATAAGACAGTCGCTAAATTGCCTCATCATGTTACCATATTTTTGTAAACGAGATTTGTAATAATAGAATCATGTAATCTGCACATTTGCCATGAAAAATATTATGACTACTAATGTTCAGATTTAAGAAACCTGAATTCTTTCCAGGATGCAAAATATGAGTCTTTCAGAAAAAGAGAATATGGGTGGTGACTTGGAGAAAAACCCTCCTTCATCATGTAATGATATCATCTCTGGTGACATCTATATGATATCATACATATGACATCATCTAAGGGTGCTCCTTGGGGAGACTTGGTCAAAGTATTTTTTCTCATCACAATTTAATGTCCACAGACAACAAGGAGACACCCAAAGCATATAGATTTGGAAGTACGGATTTATCTCATTACAAGATGAGTACCCGATATCCATATTGATGTGTGGTCATAGAAATATTAATAAATTGTTGCAAATCCTAAGGGAAAATTTTTTGCAAATGCTTTTCCTGCATGCCCTCACTATCAAATCAGCAACTGTGGGATAGACTCATTCACAATATTTTGACATGAGGCAGGAATCAAACTCCAAAATGGGTGTTCTTATGAGACCCCAACAAATGTAAACTAAAAATGAGGAAAATGTACTGTAAAGAAGGTAATGTCTTCTCTTGCTCACCTGTCACCTACTGATTCTGGCTTCAGAATCTAAACACTACTTTCTCTATAAATGAGCCAGTCCCATCCTATAGGAGAGGCCCAAGACAAGTGGATGAAGCTGTGTTTTAAATACTTTTTTCCTGATGCCCTCCACTCTAAAATACTTTTAAACAGCTTTCAAGCTGTCCTTTAAAAAAACAGTAAAATAAAATTGCTATAAAAATCAAGAATAGTTACCTCTGTTCACATTATTTCCAGAGTAAGAAGATACTCATGGAAGCGAGTTCTAATTCTGATAAATTGATTAGTTCAAAATCCTCTTGCACAGTATGAACTGTGAGAATATTAGTGAGATTTATTAAGAACATGAAATATGCTAGGTATTGTTCTAAAACTTTATATGTGTTATCTCACTTAATTCTCTTCCTAACCCTGTGAGTAGTAGTATTTTTACACCTGTTTTATCCATGAGAAAATGAGGCATGGTTTACTTAAAGTCACAAACCAAGGCAGTCTGGTGTCAAAGCCGATGCCCTCAACAGCATTCACAGATGGGTGGGGGGAATGTGAGGTTTGGAGCCCTTCCTCATTGGTACAAAAGTATTTTTAAAAGATTATTCTGATATTTTATTCTCTAAAATTCTAGAAGGGAGAAAACTGTCTTAAGAAATCAGTGCTATTAGTGGGTTTTTGACCCTGAAACTGTAACCTGATGCATTCAAGGCCCAGAATCCATTTGGATGTAGCATAAAAACTCTAGCCCTCTGCAAATCCTTACTTTGAAAGCTTCCCCTTTTATAAACAAGCATGCACCAGAATCCAGTGTGCCTCTTGAGCTGGACTGTTGGAAGCATGACTGTGTAATACAATCAGACTTCATTTGGGCCATCCTTTGCTGGTTAGGTACATTGGCAATGAAAGATGTGAAGGCATAAACTTGGCAGCAGCTTCAAAATATCCAGATGGTCCTGGAACGTTAACATGCTCATTATGTGCATTTATTGTGACTGGTCTCCCCGCTGTCCAAATCTAACCCAGAGTTTCCAATCAAGATGAAGTATTGATAAGAACACTGCTAACATGACATGACTGGGGACGATACAGGGAGACGTGACCCGAGGTGATGAGGAGAACACGTATGGTTTCCCCGTCACCCCTCCCCCTCCCTGCCACGTATCTTAATGCAGATTACATCCCTGCCTTGGCAGTCACAGACAGAAAAGCCAGAAGATATTTATGAAGCTGCATCCATCAACACTAGCAATGGTCCGCCTGAAATGCTGTCGGCTTACAGACTGGCTCAAACCTACTGTCTGTGCGCACCACACTCCGTGACTGACGTCCTAGCTCTAGTTCTACAGGGGCAGCGGGGTGTCTCCCCAGAGCCCAGACACCTTTCACAAAGACCCACTGGGGTGCCAGGTAGGAAGTAAGAGAGTCATGGAGTTGGCATTTGCTTCGTTAAGAGGGAAAGACAGCAAAAAGAGGAACAAGTTGGATTTCGAACTAGGACCAGGATACAGAGGAAATAAACATTTAAAATAAACCAGACTTGTACATTTGTGCTTGCTGAAGCAACCTTCCAAAGCAGTTGAAGTGTACCCATTTCTGGCCCTAAAACACAAAGGCTCAGAAGCTCAATTTTAAGTAAATACTTTGTTTTATATGCAGAACGATCATTTACCCTTTATGTAATACCTGGATTTACAGCAAATACATGGGACTATAACTGAACAATACACTAGTGTCCTAAATGTAAGGAATTCTCAATGCGTGTTATTGTACTGTATCCAGAGAGTAATTCCACAATTTCCTATGTGAATTTTTGATTGACTTAGATATTAGAGAAATGTCTTATAATTATTAAAAATATTTTTTCTTCATTAAATAGGAAGAGCTGCCTATCTTCTTCAGGGAGCGTTCTGCATGTACCGATTTAAGTTTTTCACCCAAAATTCACAGATGAAATTGCATATTCAACATTAAGACCAAACTTCACATAATTTAATCTTCCTTTGAAAATTAAGAAGCTTATATTGGAGATCTCCCTGAAACTCAGGAGTTTCATTATGATTTCAACGTGCACTACATAAAAGAAATGTGAACATGGCAGCTGACAGATGGCCTAAGAACGGTGGACCAATGGGCAGTGTCTGTACTGGCAGTTTTGCAAAAGTGTTCCCTAAGAGCTCTTCTTACTTCAGGGGTTAAAAAAGAAAAAACCACAATATGAACTCTTCTCACTTTAGGTAGTCAAGCTAAAAACAAGGAAAGAGTGTTCTCTGGACACATACCATTACTCAACCTCACATACACTATAAAAACAGAAAACCAAGATCAAAACCAACCTGAATTTTAAATCCCATGGTGGTAATCTGGGATAAGACAGGGTTTCTCTTTAGGCTGATGATGAGAATTTTTTTTCTCCTTAAAAAGAAAATCACTATTGTCTTTTAGGAGAGAGATAAAGGCAAAAGACATAAAGTAATAAACTTAAAATGGACTTTCATTTCTTAAAAAAATGCGCTAGGTCAGCAGAATTACTGTAGAACTAGTTACATGGAATTTGGTTATAAATGAATAAAGAAACCAGTAAGATACGGATATCACATTAATGGAAAAAGAATTATTAAATTTCTGTCCTTTTTGATGTTTCCTCTGATAATTAGTATTTTCTTCTTCATCAGATGATATAAACTCTAGGCAAATTTCCAAAGGAATTGAGTAATAAAATATATTTTGAGGGAAAGAAAGAAAGAGAGAAAAAGGAAAGGAAGGAAGAGAGAATGAGACAGAATGAAAAGAGTAAAGAAGAAAGTAAAAGAGGTATATCTGGAAGAGCTTCCAGGATTTGAATTAAGTATGGCATTAATTTTTTTCCACCAAGTCTTAGTCTTGGCAGGTTTCTGCTAAAACGCAGGAATTTCATGGATGTGGGAACTGGTGATGGAAAATGAATTATTATACACCACAATTGTTGTACTTGAGAGAAGCTATATGGGGGAAAAAATAACACCCTAGAATAAATACAAATGAAATTCATGTATCAAAACCAATACTGTGAAAATAGTTTAACTGTTTCTTGAATTTATATCTAGTCATTAACCTAAATGCAGATTTTAGTTCAAGCCACACTTCTGCCTCATGGTCAGAAGGCCTGAAAACCTGTGGCGTGGAAAATTGGCAGGAAGAAGAATATTGAATTGGTCTCCATGAAAAAACAGATTTTGGCAGCCATAACCTCCTCCCCAAGCAGGGCTCTCTCCCCCTCTTTCTTTCTCCCTCTCTGCTTCGCTCTTGTGCCAGGAAAAAGGCCAAGGGGAGGCCATATAGTAGCTAAAACAGTAAGCAGATGTCAACTTGACCATTTATCAAAGGACCTTTCTCATTGGCCTTGAATCCCATGATGAGGATGAACGCCCAAAATATCCCAACCTTAGATTTACCCCCTGAGAGCATAAAGGCTGTAGATTTCCATTTCTACCAGCTCTGATTTCCTTCTTCCCTCAAAGAAGGAAGTGGGGTGGGACACCTACCTCACCAAATGACCCTAAAAGAAAGTGCAATTCACAAATGGAAATTATAAATTCATTGATAGGAATTCTGAAATCTATTCCTCTCTTCCCCCTACCCTAACCGTGTTTTACTCCCCTGTTTGCCTGGTTATCTCAAGGAAAGTAGAGAGTTCCTCAGAGTTTTATTTAGTCTAGAGAACAAAATCCAGGAACTTCTCCAAAATCATTCCTCTACCTGGGAAGATCCTAATAGCCCACCTCAGCCCTTGAGTTCAGGCTCATTCCCTCCCGGGGTAGCCCTAAACCCAGGCTCCATGAAGCAGCCCAGTGTTGGTGGAGAACATTTTCCTTCCAGCTGCATTTCCATCCTCCCCCAAACCCCAGAGCTTCTGCTGGAATGTTCACCAGCCCCTCTAATGGGTTCCAGGCCCTTTGCATGAGCGAACTGAGGCGAGAACTACCTCCCCTGAGTCAATGTTGTGTCCGTGTGCTGTGCCTGTGCCTCTTGGTGGTTTTCACAGTGATCTTTTCTCTCTTTGCAGCTGGTTAATAATCCACTAGCAAGTCAGGCTGCAGCGGCTGCAGCAGCCATGAGCTCCATAGCAAGCTCACAGGCCTTTGGCAATGCCCTCTCCAGTCTTCAGGGGGTCACAGGTCAACTAGTTACTAATGCACAAGGACAGGTGAGTGGGAGATGGGAATAAGAGTGAATTTTTATGGCAGATTGAACTCGGAAAGGAAATGAATTTCTTTTGCATGACAGTGATATGTAACCGCATCTATTCGAGGCAAATAAATAATGTTTACTAGCAATGTCAAGAATAGGAGAAGGGTTGGGAGGTGTTTCTATATTTTAGAAGCAAGATTTTTTTTTCCTTCCTCTAGAATGTCAAACTTTTATTTTGTTTATATTTCTATAGATGACTCATGTTATGACCTTAATTAAAGAGGTTACCTTTCATTACCAGGGCATTCTTTTTAAAGAAAAAAAAGTTAAATTTTAAAAATAAAATTTCAGTTTTGCTTTTTATTTTTCACTTTTTTTAAACTTGGATCATGGGGGAAACTGGTCTGTTTCCTTCCTTAATTGCTGTAAGATTTCTAAATTAGTCTTACTAAAGCCAATTTCTGAATGTACGGGAAGGTGACAAAGAAGTCTTATAAAAGCAACAAAGAAAAAAGGGTGAATTAGAATGAAGCCAATTGCAAGTCGGCCCCAGGGCCCCACCCCTCGCTGACTGTCACGGAAGGTAGGCGGTCTCTTGCATGCTTGTAAATTTACTTCAGTTTGTCAGGGCCAGTAAACCTTCTTTATGTCATGAGAGCGGGTCCGTCCCCTTACACTGCCAATGTGCCCACATCATGGTCACCAAGATACTAACAGAGCTTCAGACAACCCAATAACCCAAAAGCTGCATCAAAGCAAGTAAGAGATGAAACTGACGCTGTCAGGGGTATCCTCCCTTGGAAGCCCTGACCCAGAGCCCAGCCTCAGTGGTGAGACCACTTCATTCTCCAATGCGGCTGTTTATGATCATGAAACATAAGGGAGTAGGACCCGGCATTCTCACAAGGATTTTTCCTCTTGGAGTTATTTATTTAGTAGCAGTGTGTTTACCTACTCCAGGCTGGGCCTGCTCTGTGCAGAACAGTAATTGTGATGCCTTGAACCCTGTTTTTACTTTACATAAAGAGTAAACAAAGATGCATTATAAGCTAAACCGTCTCCGTCTACGTCCCAGGGAAAAAAAGCTGACCTTGTTTTATTTCCTGGGCGGGTGCAGGATTGTCCCGTCAGAACCCCGAGGGCTGAACGATGGAGCTTGTCAAAGAGAGGCCCCGTGTAATGAATCATCTTATCACAGGTGCACACCACACATATTAAAGGAGGGCTGTATGAACACCGTGCCCTCTACAGTAACCTTTCAATGTCTGCTTTAACCCTTGTTCCAATCCCTTTTCATCAAAGGATCATTTTATGCAGCCGGCTCTAAATGGAGGCTCTCAAAAGCCTATTAAGATTCCTGGGGGGCTGGGGTATTGGTGTGAAGGAAAAGTTGGTTTTAATATCTATAACTCATATTCACATCAAGTTGGTCCCAGAAGCTGCTTCCTAGACCTGTGCCCAGATATAGAACACCCTGCTTCACCATTGCCAGGCGAGTGGCCCTTGAGATGTAAATTTCAAGAGTTCAAGATAGAAACCATATCCACAATGGGATTTTTCTGTTCCAATATCCAAGTAAAATTCACTACTATGCCCAACCACTGGAATATTTGTGATGAAAAAAAAGGGCTGTATTATTTAGAAGAAATTATTAGGAGTTTATTCTTTGGATGATTTGATGGCTGATTGTTTTTCCAGTTACAAATTCTCAGGGGCTAGAGTTACAACCTTTGCTTTGTTTGGCTTTTGCCAGCCCCCAATCCCAGGGCTAGCTCTCCCAGCCTGTAAGTAGCCACAAGAAAATGATCTTCAAAGTAGAAGATTGACTGATACTGTGCATACATTGAATAAGAGTTGACTTTACTTAAAAATTTTTTGTTTTAGAAACTGTGTTATAAAAAAAAAAAAAGAAACTGTGTTATGACAGTTTATTGGTTATGGCACACAGATCTCCTAAGGTGAAAAAAAAATTACATTGACAGAGAAATCAAGAATGCCCATTCATGAAATCTTGTCTGAGTTTTAACACACATGCCCAGTGATGTCACATCCTCCCCCTAGTGTAGAAAGAGTCCTAGAGTCAAAATACTCACATTTCCAGTAGATAAATTGTCCACAGCCATGTAGCTCTATGATTTTTTTTTAGTCTTTGGAATATAAACACAGTCATCATCCCAGAAAAAGGTACGTGTCCTTCATTTGTTGGCACAGAGATACTTGTTTGGGCCTTATGAAATGGTGTTGATACTCCCTATGGTCAAATTACACCAAGAAAAGACAGGCAAAAATTATTTTTTGTTTTTGTGTGTGTATGTGTGTATTTCTTTGGCTTGTGTTAGTGTGGTACAGAAGGTAAGAATACATTGGAATCAGGTTAATACAATTAGCCTTGCTCAAAATATCACATAAAGCAGCATTACTATACCCAACCCATTTTAAATTCCTTAAAAATCTCCATAGAGCTTTCCCACAAAAGGTACAAAGAAAAAACTCTCAATATGTTTAGAGATTCTTTCATTTGAGTTCTTGACATCAACTGTTTTTTACATTTGAAAGTTCACACAGGGATAATAACATTAAAATCTCAACCTAAGTTTAAAAAGCGTGTTTTACTCCACTGATAGATTGATGAGGTTAGGTCTGCTGAGATGGCCTCAAGTGGGGGCATTCTATCATCAGAAATGGCCTGATCCTCACTCCCCATCTGCTAAGACTCTTGGCTATCTAGAAACAAAAGGTGGGATTGCCCAGTAGTTAAGAGCCCCAGCCTTGAATTCAGGCCTACCTGGGATTGGATTTAGGCTTCACCTCTTTCTGGTTTTACAACCTTGGGGCAATGACTTAATCTACCTAAGCCACAGCCTTGTCTTTAATGTTCAAATGGAACCTATGCGAGGGGGCTCCAAGACAAATTATGGCCGCAGAGCCTGTGGTACCCGCAGTGTGTGCCAGTGGGTCCTAGGTATGCCTCCTTGGCTGGGCAGATGCCCACTCCACGTGGGAAACATGCCAGAATCTTCCTTCAGGCTCCTGGCCTTCAGCTCTCAACAGAAAAAATCCCACCTCCTGAGACTTGCACTTTTGCTTCCCTGACTTGGAATCTTTGTTTTCATTAACTGGATCTAAGTAAATTTAAAGAGATGGGAAATCTCTATATATTGAAGGACATCTTTTCTTGCATCTTTTTTTTCCCAACCAGTATTTATGAGCAAATATGGAGGAAAAACTTCAGTCATTTTTATACCTTTCTAACCCTGCCTATTCATGTGCCATTAATTGAAAAGACAGGCACTATTCAATAGAGCTATTCATTTTTATCAGAAATACTACAATTGTAAAGTCACAAAGCATATATCTTACCCAGGGATATTAAAGTGTTTTAAAATTATATCATACCCAACTTTCTCTCTGAGATGAGAAGGTAGCAAGTGTCCTCCTGTCATTAGTAGTCATGAAATTAATAATGGCTATGGTGTTTCTGAGAAGAACATCCTAGTTCTCTCTACTTCCTGGGTCTGGAACTTGTACAAGCGTGGAAGGTAGGCAATGGCGTGAGCACTGGCTACGAACTTTTGTAAACTCCAGGTCACCCAATAACTAGCCCTGTGACCTTGAGCAAATTACTTGAGCTCTCTAATCCTCAGTTATGCCAACTGTAAAATAAGGATAATAAAATCTAAGCCCCTAGGTTGTAAAGATTAAATGAGATGATGTGTGAGAAAAGCCCACCACAGTGCCTTAGTACACAGTTAAAGATCGATTAAGTGGTTGCCATAATTATCATCATCATCATCATCATTGTTCAGAGTTTTGTCTAGCATTTTCTGGAAACCTATATTTGGTTTGGGTATGCAACAAGAGGCAGTACAATGTACACACAAAGAGAAAGGGTTCTAGAGCCAGACTGCCATTCACCAACTGTGAGACCTTGGGCGATTTCCTTATCTTCTCTGTGCCTCAATTTCTTCATCTGAAAAATGGGGATAATATGGCACCAAGCTCCTAGAATTAAAGTGCTTAGAATGGGGTCAGGCACACAGTCATCACTCAACAATGCTATCACTCAATAAATGCTACCTGTTAATCAAAGTGGTGTTTTCACTTCATAACTATGCACACAAACCCATGCTAAAGTCTGTGTATGTATGAGGAATTTGAGAATGTGAGAATCAGTAGTAGGACATTAAGTTATTTTAGGAAAATCTCATCCTTAACCTGGGGTGGGGAGAATATAAGAGTGTATATACGTGCTCCTAACACTCGTTCAGTGAGTATGCTCAGGGTTTGGCAAGTAGATTTACCACCGATCTGTTTAGCTGCAGAATTGGCTTCCCTTGTGCCCCTGGCAATATCTCCTTATTGGTGTTATTGCAGAAAAGTAAGGGCAAATGAAATTTTATTTTATCCTGGGGCTAAGAAAGCATTTTACATTTTAACTGAAGTTCAGAATGTTTCCTGATGAAATTAATTTCCGGCCACTGTGAAATTTTCTTAAATGGCAGCAAGTAAAGTCAAAGACACTCCGTTTGGTCTTTAAAAAGCCAGTTGGCGGCATGGAAATCAACAAAACAACATTGCATTTTTTAGTGTATAAGAAGAAGAAAAAAGTAAGGAGACTTACCCATTCGGGTTACTCAAGAACGCAAGTACCATCATATGATGCTGAGCAGAGCTGGTTCAGTGAGATGAAAGGATTAACAGTAGCAGTGTAGGATAGGAGATGCCTCCTAAAATGATCACAAGACTGTGATAAAAAGACAATCTACTGATTCTAACAGTAGCCTGTACATTGTGATTTAGAGGATACACCACTGGTTGTACAAAACCACTGATTGTGACTCGCCTCTATTCAGCAGCTCTGGGCTGGATGGAGAGGCAGAGACACCACCAGCACCCCATATGTGCACATCAACTGGAAGACCATTCCAATATCATCACTTTCAAATGTGATTAAAAATACATACCTAAGAATTGAAGAAACATGATGCTCAATGGGGATATTACTCTGAATTGTAATAATAAGCTTAATAACTTCTCCCAAGGGCAATGGAGTACTTAAGAGCATGGGTTTCAGCTGGAACACAAACGTCATTTATTATTAGCCCGTCTAGCCATGGATAAGTTATATAATTTTCTGGGCCTCTGTTTCCTCATCGGTAAAATGAGAATGATAAGACTTCTCACATATATTTGTTGTGGAGTTAAATGTGATAGTATTAATAGCAGGAAAAGTGCTTAGCACAGTGCCTGATATAGGTCTTAAGCATTTGATAAATTATAGCTATTCTTTTTAGGCTGAAGAACCAGCAATCGACCCCGAACTTTGGTTGCTAAAGTAATTTAGCACATAATTTAAATAGAAGGATGAGTATCTTTTAGAGCAAATCACTACAAAATGAAAGAAGATAAAGTTATACTAAATGCAAATCTCAGCCAAAGAATTGAAATATAATGAATTTATTCAATAAGCATCTATTGAGCCCCTCTGTTGGTTTTATTAGGTCTGCTTAGAAGAACTAACAAAGCCATAGCTGCACACATTTATAAAACTATTTTCAAACCCCACGGAAAAGAAACAGTGTGTAATTCTGCCCATGGAACTAAAGAAATGAGGTGCATTAGACATAACCAGCCAAGGCCAGTTGATCAAGAATTTAGGAGGTTTTACATATATTCTTTTATTTCATTTAAAGAATGAAACACATTAAATGTACAGAAAATAACTTTTTACAAAAAAAACACAAAGCTACCCTTGTTTAGCTACCTAGATATTGACATTTTTTTCCCTATTAGCTTCAATTCTCTTGCTTATTTTTAAAAGAAACAAAACATTACAGACACAACTGAGGCCTTAAACCCCTCTTCTCCCATTCCCAAGGTGATTAGTAGGATAAAGCTGGCGATTCCTTTCCATGCAAACGCTGCATTTTTACCACAAAATATTGATTGAAAAAGCAAGATACAAAATGATATGTACAGAACGATGCCATATTTAAATACAAAAAAGCAGTAGAATATATTGTTTAGACATTTTGCATAAATAAGAATCAAACATATTTTGTTGAAAATCCAGAGTTGGTATCTGTAAATTCAGAGTTGGTGTCTTTACGTTTTCTCACAAATATTATGAACAGAGCAGTCTATTTATATCATACGCTTGACTAATGGTTTGGGCTATGTTTTATAAACCAAAAATCAAAACAGTCTAACAAAAGATTTTATTTTCTCATTTGCAATGTCATTATAGGAAGTTTTTTTTAAAAAAGGTGTAAAAATTAAATCACATTGAGCGAACTATATATCAAGTAGTATTTTTTTTTTTTTTGCGAGAATAACGTTTTTTAAATCAGCTCTTTCTAGAGTCTGGGAAATATATGTTCATGGGATTAGTAACATTATAAGAATTTTACCCTGGCTTCATCTGAGTTATAAAGATAAAACAATAAACAACCTCAATCTTTCTACTAACATATCAAATTTCCCCTTTGAGCCCAGTTGAGAGTTTTATTTCCTCATTTCAGGAGAGGCAATTGCGTTAATGCAGTGTCTCCCAAAGCGTGCGCCTCGGAAAAAAAAAAAAAAAACCGAGCCCGCAAACGAGGGTTCCCGGGTCAGACGCGCGGGCAGCGCCGCGGAGCCCGGCGGGCGGCCGCCCCACCCTGCGTAAGCCCCAGCAACCCCTGTAACTTTCTTCGCCCCGCTTTCCCCACTTCGCATTCGCCCGCTTTGGAAAATGTCGCAGGGAGCAATTAATACTCATTCCGATCCACTTTCTTCCAATGGGAAATAATAGTTTAAATCAGAAGAGAATCTCTTCCAAGCGGGCTTTGCTTTACAACGGGGGCTTTGCGGTGATTTCCGTGCTGCTGTCTCGAGGGCGCACACCTGCATATCACATTTGCAGACATAAAAGATCTCAAACTGTTCCCCAAACTCCCAGGGACTATGGTAACACGCAAACCGAGGGCAAGTGAAGGCGGGGCAATCCGCCGCCCGGGCTGGGGTGGCGCTCCGCGATGACAGGTCGGAGGTGGCGTGGGGTGAACCGGGGGCGCTCGTGGTCCTGAGGGCTGGGGCCCTCTCCGTGGTAAATGGTACTATTGAGCCGCGAAGCGCAGTGTCCCCGCGGGCGACCCACTTGCTGGGAGGCTCCTGCTGCCACGCGGGACGTAATTGGCTCTCAGAGCCGCCAGCGCCATCGGCAGAAGCGCAGCGCTGTCCCCCGCTAGAAGCCCGGATTGTTCAGCGTGGACCTTCGGGGGCTTTGCCAAAGGTCGCCCCTCCTCCCCATCCCGCGCCACTCCCCTATCCCCATTTCTGAAACGGAAGGGTCATCGGCCCAAAGAGCTGGTCAACTTAAAGAACTGAAAATAAAGCCCTCTCTGAACTCTTTCTTTCTACCCTTCTTCCCCAGCAAAACTCAGCAGTGCAACTGTTATGGACAATAAAAGGGGTGGGCAGGAATAGACAATTTTTTTCAAAAAAGTCTAGTTTGGGGGATTCCCCTGACATGGAGCCACAGGGGACCAAGGCCGCTGTCACCTAAAGCAGAACTGTTGTACTGTCACTTTTCCCCCTTTGGTTGCTGCAGCATTTTGGTTTTTTTAATTCTTTATCCGTGAGTATTTCATTTTCTTGAGAATAGGGAAATGTTTTCTTGTGTAGTCTCCTGGATCAAGGCTGTTGGCACATCCTTTCTGTCTAAAGAATAGCAGAGGGGCCAATTAACTAATGAAGCAACTTAATTAACAGCTATAATTCTAAACAGGCAATAAGTTACAAGACGAGGTTTACAAACAGCTCCCTCAGAGCTAGTCAGAGCTAGTCTGACTTCTTGGATCTTTGTTTCAGGAGAATAGTTTGCACTCTAATTAATGCAGCCTTATGGCAAAACACTATCACTAACTAATTGTTTGTGTGGCTCATTTCAACGTGCAAAGCTCTATAACCAGCTTAATTCTTAGAGGAGAGCTTGATTTTAGCTGAATGTTCCTTCAGGCAAAGTGACTTCTAGAAAAAAACAATGAAAATAGTATCTCCCATACACTGAGCCTTCACCCTAGGGCTGGTAGCATCTATGATCCTACTGGAGAAGTTGATAGTAGCTTTGATTATCCCAGCTGTGCAAATGAGCAAACTCTCAAGGTGTCAAGGTGTCAAGAGTTAAGTGATTCCTCAGCTTAACATCTTTTGTAAGTACACAGCTGAGGTTTGAGCTCAGAGTCCACACCCATCTTCCATACCACTCTGATTTTCTTGAGTTCAAAGACCTGGTTCGTTTCCTGGGTGCTCCATAGACATGTCACAAACTCCAGAATCTTTATTTCTCCATCTGCAAATGGGAACTGTACTTCTTGCTGGGTCAGCCTCACAGAGTTCTCTTAAAGGGGTGTGTGTGTGTATGTGTGTGTGTGTTTGGGTAAAAACTGTAACGAGATAAATCTTACGAAATAAATACAGGGTATTTTAATTTGTATTCTCACAATTATTATTTTTGCTGATCAAAAGAACCGGAGAAGTAGTTTTAGGGAAGTCTCTAAAACAATGAGACATTCTTGAAAAATCTATATCAGATCTCCACTTTGTCTTGCCAGAGAAAATCACCTCAAGGTGTCAGGGCCTGGAAGACCATGGGTCCCCTACCTTCCAGCCAGGCAACCTAGCCATGAGGAAGGAAGTGCATGGTGAGTGCTCTATATGGGCAATCACCAAAGTTAACTTTTCAGGGAGCTCAATAGGAAACCTACCCCAGTGAATCTGCTGTCAGGCTTCATGGCAGTACCACACAGCGAAATGATGTTAGAATTGATGAAGCTCCCAATGTGGCAAGGCCCCATACATTTCTAGATCCTTCCCTTTGAGAGCTGCCCCTCTAACGAGGTACGTCCTTCTAAAGAAAAAGAGAAATATCTAATATTGTATGTTAAATCTAAGAAACCAATGATTTTAAGTTACACTTAAAGTTATACCATGGATTTTTGTGTGTGTGTGAAGAGGGGAGAAAATACCATCGCATTAAACAAATATATCGATTGTTAGAGGGAGCCTAATTTCACAAATGTTAAAAATATTTCAAAAAGTTATAAATGAAGTGTTATAATCCAGGGGGATGTTATAATTGAGGAAATATGTTATATATTTTGTAATCTTCTTAACCAAATTCAGTATCAGAAAGACTATACACTGGGCTGTTGGTGATGGCTCCCTTTTTAGTATTTAGTAAAAAGTCAGGGATGGGAGTGGAAACTATGTCTCAGTTTTTCCAACTAGAGAACGAAAATTAAACTTGATTTGATTCCTGGGGTGGCAAGGAAAGGCAGGAAGTCCTGAATTTTGATTTAGCATTCCTAAAACATCAGCTATTTCTACAGACTATTTTTACAGTTAAGCAGAGCACTGCCAGAGAGGGGGAAACATTAAATTCACATTGGGAAACATTCAAACTCCAAATAAACATTCAGTGTATCATTTACTACACATATGCCCAAAAATGCACCCAACATTCTTGTTGGCCTGTGAGTCGCTGGCATGATCAATAGTCTTAAAGATGGCATCAAGTCATGGGGCCAATAAGAAAGACGTAAGAAATATTAATAGATTAGAGATAAGTAGAAATGGAAAAGTCACAATTTAGAACAGTGAGAGGAGCCAGGTTCAAGGTCAAATGTATGGAAGCAGGCCTTTGAATTACCCAGGTGAATGTAATGCATTAGCCAAAGGACATTGCTCCAAATTGCCATTTATCTCATCAACTAACCTCTTCCACATTGCGCATCTAACAACGTAGTTAGATCCTGAGAAGATGTAAGGTGGACAGTTCAGAATACTGCAGTAAAGTCAAGATGTGATACAGCTTTATACTTATAAATAAATGGTATTAAGCAACACACAGAGACACAAACAGAAAAAAAAAATGTTGCACACTCCCTAGATCAGACACTTGGCAATAGATATTCATCATAATCCAATCTTATTGCAGTGACAGAGGTGAACAGTGCAAATGTCATGTGCTCAGATGGAAGGCAGCCCAGGATAAACAACACGGACTTTCAAATCAGACAGGCAGGGTCTGAATCTAACTCCATCCCCAGGCAGATCTGTAACCCCTGGTAAGACATCTAATCTTCCCCAGCTATAGTTTTCTCTTCCATGAAATGACACCAACATCTTCCTCTCAGGGTTGTTAGGAGGATTAGTATTAACAGCAATAATAAAATTAATAAAATGCTGCAACGTAGTGAGCACTATGGCCAAGCAATGGAACTTGATATATGATGTCACTTCCACCAGCACACAATATGGTTTATCCCCATTGTACAGATTAAGAAACTTCCAAGATCACCCAATTAGAAATGGCAGGACTCACACTCAGTTTTGTCTGATATCAGAGATTGCTCTTTATCACTGTGCTCTAATAATAATTTAAAACATTTTGTTTTATTCACTGATGTATCCCAAGTGGCTACGATAGCACCTGGCACATAGTAAGCATAGTTAGTATAGTAACACAATCTGTGGCCCGAGTGGAGTATTTCATGTTATGCTAATATGCTAGTCGATGGGCGTTTGCATAAATTCATCATTTCATTTCATTCTCACAATGATTTTGCACCATTACCTCTAATTTATAGCCGAGGAACTGGAGAATCAGAAAAGTTACCCAGCTTTCCAGAGCCACACAGTTAGCACCAGACAGAGCCTGGGTTGGCGCCCAGATCTGGCTGCCTCAAAGCTCAGCTGTGCTCTAAAGCAAAGCTGCTTTTAGCCTAACATGCACAAGTGCCTACTGCAGTGCCTGCCATATAGTAGTCATTTCATATTTTTTTAATCTACTTTGGGTGGCTGATCTAAAGTGGGGCCTATTTAATATATTGGAGTTTTATATGGAAATGCTTTTAAGTGGGCCGTCTAGCATTACTATATCTGATGAAGACGGCAATTGTCCATTTAGTTACCTTTCTTCAAATTTTTTGTTAACAATTAACACTTCAAGGATGTTGTAAAGAGTAAAAGTAATAAAACATGTAATAAAAGATGCTCTGCCCCCTCCCACCTTAATCCCTTGACCACATCTGTCTTGAAGTACATGGTCCAATATCTCCATCACGCAGAGAGGACCAGGTTAATGACCGTGAGTCAGCGGCCCACACCATTAGTAACCAGGTAAGCTGAACAATCTTGCGTTCTCCAGATTACCCTCAGCAGCAGGCTAGATGGTGTCTAGCTCACCTCCATAACATGACTATGTGGCTTCTGGACATAATAACATTCACTTTTCTTCAGAACAAAATGTGGTACTTTATTTAATCAAAAGACAGGGCCCCAGATATATTACCTGTTAGGCTCATTTAGCCGCTGCTGATCTCCTCTGATGCTCTGGAATAAAAACATTCCCCTCTGCCTTCAGTAAAGCTGCAAGTGATGCTAGTAAGCAATCCTAGATAACCACAGGAAGAGATAAGTGATATATACAGCGAGAAAACCAGAAATCTGTTCTAAATTCATAGGGAATTTGAGAATTTGATTGTGAGTTTAAAGTGGAAGCCTTTTTGCCAGGCATGGTGGCATGTGCCTGTAGTCCCAGCTACTCAAGATAAGAGGATTGCTTGATCCCAGGGGTTCGAGGCCAGTCTGAGCAACATAGCAAGACTTGCTTCCTAAAAATAATAATAAATGTGAGCATCTTCTCAGTGTCATTGGATTATGAAAGAACTACTTAGGTTTACCGTAAAGGGTGACATCTTTGAAAGAAAGGATGATTATGTTTAAAATACGCTACATTACTTAAATGAATACAAAAGGCAGTGACATAGTGTGCTACTCAGGACTCCAAGAACTCATTTTAATTTTTGAGGCCACAAAATCACAGATATTTCAAAATATTTAAAAAGTAGAGTTTCTGCCCCTCTCAGATCACATGGAAATAAAACAGTAGAAATGAGGATAGTATCTATGGTTTTGTATATCTAGACTTGTTCCTGCAATCCAGAACCTCAATGACTCAGAAAGTACTAAGAATTTATCCTTCTCAGAAATCAAATCTGATACTACAAACATTGCTAGACACGCTCCAACTTTTTAGAAAGGTTAAGTAGGTCATTTTTAAACTCTAAGTTATTAAGTTAATGGTTTTGTAACTGGATAGCTCAAGTGTTTTTCAATGAAAGTATCACTATACCAGTATCTCCATTATTTAATAATATGCATGTCTAGTTTGTGAATGATTTTATCTGGCAAAACAGTGAGACACGTTCCTGATAAGGCTATACTTCAAAAATAGCTTTTGAAATTAAAAATTCCAAAAATGCATGCTATTGGCATAAATTATAAATTGTTGAACTCAAAACAAAACAGTTAAAAAATCACTACATTAGTGGTTTATTGGCAATGATAAATCACATTTCCCAGGACCAAATTTCAAGCACCAGAGTATTTAAGTATATTCTTTTTTTGGAGGAACATTTAAATTAGGAATCAAAAAACTATGAGAAACCACAACTGGAAGAGTATATCCAGCCCTCTTTGCTTACATGTATCAAAAACTGCCTGATCATTAAGGATAAGGGTGCAGATTGATCACCTATGAAATGGGGATGCAATTTTATGAGAAAAACTCATCAGCATAATTCTAATGAATTACAGTTTTTGTTGTGAGAAATGAGAAATTCTGTGGTCTCACCCTAAACCACATTAAAAAAACATTACTAACAGGAAATTGAAAAAGTAATATATGTTAGAGTGATGAGGACAACTTTTTTCCTGATTGAACAGATAGATAAATATTCCATGCAAGTATCAAAATACATTTAATTTTGCCATAACAATGGATATTCTCTTCACAAAAAGCATATGAATCATCCTGGACTCATGAAACGGGGTGGTGATAAACAGATGCATCTTTAATGGCTTGGTGTGGCTTCATTCCCCACCCTTTTTCTTTTTCTTAGAGGCTTTTTTTGTTGTTTGTCCTAATTTAAATTCAGCTTTACAGGCTGAATGCACTCACTGAGTACAAACACAGCACTAGGAGATGCTAAATATGTATAGTACTTTCTTGAGCAATTGCCAATCATTTTCTTCATCAATTCCCATCCCTCCAAAGAATTTGGAATATTGAAAATCACTGGTTCCTCATTTAGTTGTTGTTTTGGTTTTGGTTTTGGATTTTTTGCTATCATTGCTGTAGCTCTTTTTTCATCTCATTTGGGAAGAAATATAAAATAAACAGTTGTTAGGTCCGGGGCTTTATTTAGGAATGTTTACTAAGGCTTCTAAGGACCAAGACTGACTCAAACTAAAAGATGTTCTCCCAAGCAATAAATAACTTTAATCTGATTTATTCACTTAATCTGGCATCAACAGGCAGAAGCAGAAATACTTCTGTGAATTCTAGGTATTTTTTGCTGGTATTAAAACTTAAAGTCTTAGGCAAAGCCACATAAAGGTTCACAAAGTTGGTCTTTCTGCAAAATGATGGCTTCACCACAGTTGTGATTCTCTTTTGAGGGGGAAAAAATGTTTTAACAATTCCAGAGTGCTGGCAGCTGCAGAGAAAATGAAAAGAACTTATAGTTTAATTTGTAGCCATTGGGGAAAAGAGGAAAGAATGATGAAAAGAAATGTTTCCAGTTCCTCTTTAAGAATTTGTCTTTGTTTTCTGTTACATGGAACATTCTTAAACTTTCTAGTGGACAAATGTAATGAAAATATAAAATCACTAAGGAGAATTGGAAATTGAAGCATTAGATCATATTTACAAATATGTTCATTTCCTCCCACTGAATAAGTAATATTTAAATAAATAAATAAAGTGAAAAAAAGAATAAATAATGTGAGAAGCTACAAATTGAAACTAAGTCTACAATAGCCCGAAGGAATTTGCTTTTATGAGACATCGCACTTGCCCTTGTTATAAATAACTGTGGATCAAAATATGTCCATGCATCTTTCTTCTAATTAGGATTCTACAGATAGGAAAATTAAAATAAATTCATAAATGGGGGAGCTTTTTGAGAGCATGGTAGAGCTGAGCCACTGTTTACCAAGTTAGAAATTCATAGGATTCTTGTGACGGAATCAAGGTGTTCAGAGGTTATTACTGCGATGTGGCCGCGGGGAAGGAGCATTGTGCTATGCAAAGTTAAGGGCATTCTCCCCCATGTGCCCGTCATCTCCACCCTCCAGCAGGAAACCAGCAGGTTCAGTTTATGAGCTTGGAGACCAGAGATCCCAGTGGATCCACTCACCACCTACTCCCTGTAAAGTAACCCAGTCCTGATTGTCACCTGACTTCTACAGACATTTTAGCCATCTTTTTTCTTACAGAATGGTTTAAAAGTGAAATTCAGAATAGTCAGACATTTTTCAGACTCCTGAGATCTAGAACAGTCCCTGGCACATAGTAGGCATTCAGTAAGTAGAATGCAATACAATTCATCTATCTCACTAAACACACTTGTGCCCCCTAAGTCTAGGGAAATAAAAAAAAAAGTAGAATGCAGAAGTGAATTTTCAATAATATTGGCCTTCTTCAAAGATTAAAAAAAAAAAAAACCTACCACTTTCAAAACCTACCACACCTATTTCAAAGAAGGGTGAACTCAGCTGTCCAGCAACACATCTGAGCATGTAAACAATTAGTCTTCAAAAAGAAGGACCTCAGGAGATCACCTAAAGTCATTGACAATTGCAGCAGTTTCCAGGAGGAGAAAGGAGCCCGTAAGACTCTGGTCCACAGCGGGCTTTTAGGTTTATGTAAATTGCTGCCACGTTGACTGTCCTGTCAACAGGAGAGTCGAGGCTTTCTTCTTCATCAGTGGGTTGCTGGTGTCATAGGAGAGTGATATTTACAGATATTTTCCAATGTTTAATCCAAAAGAAAAGGTTTACACAAACTCAGATGACTGGGTGATTTCCCAGTCTGCTACAGTGGGAACAAGTACAATGTGGCATGGCCCAGTGCTGGCACACCGAAGGCCCTGGGAAAGGATTTGCTGAGTGAGTCAGTAAGTGAGTGAATATGTGAGTGATGAGTTTGTGCATGAGTAAATGCATGGATAAAACAAACTTGCAGTTTTGAAGCCATTACGTAATAAAGCAGAGGGGTTCTGCTGACGAAAATGCTGCAAATGTCTGTATTATATAACCATATAGACATACTTCTATTATGTAAAATATTAATATTTCTACAAACATAACCGAACTCATATACTCAAAGCCTTTGAGTATATGTTAACCATAAGCAATTGATTTCCAAGAGGAAGACAGGTATGGACCAAAATGGCAAGTTCTCCACCCATTTCCAAAAGGATTCCTCCAAATTCCACTTCCTTTACCCAAAGAAAATTGCATATAGTGCTGACAGTCTTGCTTATTTGGCCCTTCTGGGAGAACTACCTTGTATCACTATTTCTCCCCAGTCATAGATGAAGCTGGTCAACATTGATTCCAACATCATGACTATCTTAGTCCCATTCAGACTGCTAAACAGAATACCATAGACTGGGTGGCTTATAAACAACAGAAATTTATTTTACACAGTTCTGGAGGCTGAGAAGTTCAAGATCAAGGTGCCAGAAGATTCAGGGTCTAGTGAGGTTCTGCTTCCTGATTCATAGATGTCCATCTTCTCACCGTGTCCTCACATAACAGAAGGGGCCAGAGAGCTCTCTGGGATCTCTTTTGTAAGAGCACTAATCCCATTTGACCTAATCACTTTCCAACGTCTTCACCTCCAAATACCATCACATTGGGGATTAGGTTTGAACATATGAAGTTTGGTGGGGACATAAAACTTTCAGTCTATAGCAATGCCCAACTGAACCTTGTCAATAGCTAGAGATAACACTTTGCAAAATTGACTCTCCTGTTTTCATTGTCCCATCTTCCAGTTATTCAGGGCAGTAGAAGGAAAACAGCACCATAGACAAATCAGGAACCCATAAATAATCCAGAACTTTCCAGTATGCTTTTCATTATAGTAGATAAATAATTCACATATAATTTTAAAACTTGTGTTCATGGTGGACACCTACACTGTGTGCAAGAAAAGGATACATTTCCTGGACACTGATCGCTGCCCACCAGTCAGTCCAGGAACAGACCGTGAAGGCAGTTGTGATGACTTCTCACTTCATTCTCATCTCAGTGTCAGATCATCTTGTGTATTTCATTTAATCTTTTGATTATACACTGAATCAAATCTTTTTTTCTGTCAATGTTTCCTAATGCTTGAGTGAGAATCCAAATAAAAGAGAAAATGGCAAATTTCACAATTATAGTAAAATATGTAAGTACAGATATTATACTGCAGCTTAAAATAAAAAAATTTAAGGAAAAAGAAACAAAACAAAACACCTGCCTCCAGAGGGTGGTGTGTGCCAGATTCAGTTGCAGTATTATTGCAGTAGGAACTGTCAGCTGCTCAGAACTAGGACGAGGCTGCTAACCTCATTTTGCTGAAGAATCCAAGAAAGATTCAGGTTCAATAAGGATGATCATTGTATCAATTGAGTTGACTCTTACCTGGGAGGCCTGTCAGGTCCCTGAGATGCGGAGTTTCTTCTGCGAAGTTTGCTGCTAATGAGATGCGTAACTAGGGTTCAGGCCGTGCTCTGTAAGCAAATTGTTCCTGTAAAGCAACTTTGGAATTGACTTTATTCATCCTGTCTTACATCATTAAGACCCAGTAGGATCCTTCACCTTGCCTCATCATTGGTAATTGGAAAACACAGGCAGACACTTTAGATTTCTTCTTCTCCAACAACTAAACAAACTGTGTTCAGGAGTGCATTTGGGAGTTCAGAGTTTAAGTAAAGACAAGAGAGGAAATGAAGACCCACAAAAGCACATCTTTGTAAAACCTTAGAAATATTGCTGACTACTAATGAGAATAACTTTGTTAACATAATTGTCAAATGACCGTGTCAACATTTCTCCTGACTCTTCTGACCTTTTCTTAGATAAACATCACCGTTGTCTCCTTGGGTAGGCATTGGCTTTCCCTATTATAATTTTAAGGTTTTTCAGAAGCTTCAGAGGAACTTCTGCAACCAAAACAATTGAATAGTATACGTACGTGCTTAAGTCAGCTGAAACGTCAACCATCAGTATATAAATAGCAGCCACTGCTTTTTGGAAATAAACTGAATTCATAGTTTACAGGGAAATGTGCATATTCTGCTCACAATTTTAAATTCCCTACCTCTGGCAGCTTGTTAAATTCTCCCTTCTTGCCTTCCTTTCTCCTCTATTTTTCAAGCATTCTTAGATGACAGAGTCCTCACGTTGTGACCCATGAAGTGTCCCTCTTGAGTGTTACTGACCTTTGTGTGTGTGGATAGGGCAGTCCCTTCCAACCTTCCCAATGATGATGGTCCTTCCTCTGCCCCTGCACAAAAGCTCAGGTTCTTGTTTCTTGACTTCTCCAGGCATCTCTAGTAACACAATCTTCTGTGTTCACTTTAAATTGGAAATGAGATTCCCAGTTTCTCCACCATAGTCAGAACTGCAAACTAACTTAAAACACCACTAGCAGCAGCAGCGGCAGCAGCCCCATCTGGTTCCTCCTTCCTGCTGTAAGGAAAGGTAGCTCGGCACCTCTTCCTTTCCCTGTCGGGATGAGTCTCCTTTCCTGGCTTGCTAAATGATGTCTCTGACTGGTCAGGTTGAGGAGGGGAGAGCAGAGATAGAGGGATAAGAATTGCCCCAGCTCTCTGCTGGCCCAGAGAGCAGATGGCTTCCTGCTCTCGGGGCCAGAAGATCGCTCAAGCCAATTCTTGAGGGCACGTCCACGAGTTCTTTCGAAGCCTCGTTGGGATCTTCCAGTGGCACATTGCTATCGGCAATGTGTTTTCTTCCAGCTGCCCACTTCCCTCTCAGAGCTTGGTTTTCTCTAGATCTACTTCTCAAAGATTTCTCTCGTGCTGTCCGCATAACCATTCCCCAAAGAGTCCTCTGGGACAGGATTTTAAATGGCTCAGACTCATGATATTGAGTACAGAGAACTCATACATCCTTGCCCCTGCTATCAGTGGGAGCGTAGCTAGTGCCAATGCCTGTCTCTCTCTCTCTCTTTCTCTCTCTCTCTCTACCCCTCCTCTTTCTCCTCCTCCTCCCTCTTCTTCTCTCTCTCTCTCTCTCTCTCTCTCACTCTCCACCCACTCTTTCCCTCTCTCTCTCTCTTTCCTTCCTCTCCCTGTCTTTTTCTCTCTCCTCTGCTCAAAAGCCATAGCCACTCACCTTTTCATTCCTCAGGACTATGTCCCCCAAACTTGAGGGGACAATATTTATTCAGCCACTTTCATTAACCTTGAGGTAAGGAGAAAGCTCTCCATGCCTCACCCCTGGGAGGGAGGAAGACACACAGAATTTCAGACATTCTCTGTGTCTACCCTCATTGTGAAGGCCTGAGTTCTGGAATTGTTGAACTGGTTTTCAGTAATCTCTGTAAATGCAGCTATGGTCTAGTCCCTCCTTTGGAATGTGGCACCTGTTGAATCTTGGTGCCTCCATGAAAACTTCCAACTTAGCATTCTATTATAAAACAAAAAGATTTAATTATTTTTCATGGTAAGCTACTGTCTTCTATTCTTCATGGTAAACTATTTTTACAATGAAATTAAAACATGCAGAAGAATTCAAAAGAGCTTTTGCAACTCAGTTCAAATGCCCAGGAGTTACCACACAAGCATGTAGGCAAAATTAAGTGAAGGATGAACATTTATTGAACACCTGTTTGGTTGGTAAAGGATAATGTTGAGTGCTTTGCATATATTATCTTATTTAGTACTCTAAGTAACCTTATGAATTAGACATCATTATTCCCATTTTACAGATGAGTAGACTGAGATTCTAAGAGGTAAAATAATTCACCAACGATCTCCTACTAGGTAGTGGCAAAGCCTGGGCTTAAATCCAACCAGTGGGAAATGTTTTTCTCAATATACATCCTAAACTCTATTAAGGAGAATTACTTTTAATGTCTTTTGAGAAGCTTTTAGGGGAGAGGATTGTTTTTATTCGTTATTGCTGTTTTTATAACATCAGTTTTCATGTAAATTATTCCTCTCTAATATGACAGAAAGTGCCATTTTAAAGATCCTGATACTTCAATTCTTTTCTCTCGTGTGTGAGTGTGTTTCTAAAGTTGAAACCAAACAGTAGAGCACCCAGCAGGGATTCTAATTGTAACTGATGTGCAAAACATGGAGTAGGTGGGTATTCCCAGGGGAGAGTACCTATAGGTACCCCTAATAAAAGCATTAAAATGTACACCTTAAAAAATTCTTTCTGCTGGGCGCGGTGGCTCATGCCTGTAATCCTAGCTCTCTGGGAGGCCGAGGTGGGAGGATTGTTTGAGCTCAGGAGTTCGAAACCAACCTGAGCAAGAGCAAGACCCCATCTCTATTAAAATTAGAAAGAAATTAATTGGACAACTAAAAAATATATAGAAAAAATTAGCCGGGCATGGTGGCACATGCCTGTAGTCCCAGCTACTCGGGAGGCTGAGGCAGGAGGATCGCTTGAGCCCAGGAGTTTGAGGTTGCTGTGAACTAGGATGATGCCACAGCACTCTAGCCCAGGCAACACAGTGAGACTCTGTCTAAAAAAAAAAAATTCTTTCTCACAGTTGCTCATTAAAGAAATATGTGTCATTCATTTCTTACAAGTTGGTCCAAATTCATTTGTCTAATGTCCTGGGCCACCAGGTGATGCCACCTTCAAGCACATTGCCATTCCCTGTCCCCACACCCATGCCAGGCATTGTCAGTCAATCATGGCACTGTTTCTTCCTGAACTGAGGAAACTCCGGAGCTCCAGAAAGCCACGGCCAGCTGTAGGCATTGCCTACAAAGTTAAACCCATTTGTCCTTGGTTTGGTGTCTTCCTCTGGTGGCCTGCCTTCATCTGCTTATCTTCATGCCTTTCCATTCTCTGACTCAGATTCTCTGCTAAAGCCCCTCTCAGTATTTACACTTCTCTTGTTCCCCATCTTGGACATAGCCAAATGCAAGAAGGCACTAGATTGTATCTTGGAAAAATACGTTTTGTTTGAGAAATAGTGAGATTCTCCTACACTTTCTAGAATCAACGCCCTAATCAGAGTTGCCAAAGTAATTCTAAGAGAGTTTAACCTTAAACCTGGGAGCACAGTGAGCCTGGAATGAATGTACTGTATCAACAAGACAAAATTGTCACCTGGAGAAAGAGGGAGAATAGCTGTGGCCAGACCAGAAAGGAAGGAGAAGGTGCTTGGCTGCTTCCATTTGGTGGTCGCTCACCCCCAGCTCCTTGGCTCTCAAATGCCGTAAGCTCTTTGTTTAAGAATGGACAGAGTGATGCTAGTGTTAACAAAAGCCTCTTGATTAAAACGTGCTAAGGTTACACAAATATTTGGGAAAGAATTTTTTCTGCTGGTGAATTTAAAGACCTGGGGAAGTCATCGATTTACAGCATCGATGGGTTTCCTTTTCTTAAAGATATGGGCAACAAAATTACTTGTCAATTTGACATCTGCTATCACATTCTCCGTAGCAGAGTTTAACAGCATATCATCGACTATAACCACGTGTGGCCCATCAGATGACTTGCCTGGGCTTCTGTGACACAACCTCAGACTGCTGCTGATGGCACCTACACATTGGCAGTGAATATACTCGGGGCGCTTCCCCTCCATCACTCATAATTCATCCCTATTGACTACCTCACCTAGACTGAGGTGCACGAGGGCAGCGAGGTGGTATCCCGATGGCCCACAGAAGCCCTGCATGTTTCCAAATTCATGGCCCTGAATTGCTGAGGTTTGCTACAATCACAAGGTGGTAGTCACGATAGCTTACATTGCAATTGCTGCTGAATTAATGATAGTCACATTTGGGTGTAAGCCACCTAAATTCCTATGGAAATAGGGATCTTTCAAATCCATGTGCTAATGAACACTAGTAGTCATTTGAATAATTTTTTCAGTTGCTCTTGCTACATGAACTTTATTTCTCGTTTGTGGTTTATGCTCTTAACTCATCTAAGGAAAGAGATGGGTGGACATGCACAGCCAGAACTTTCAGTGAAGCCAGAACTCTGTTAGGTCACAAATTATCATTATGATACCAGCATGGGCCTTGGCCTGGGGAAAGCATTCATCAGAGATGAATCATTACTAGTAAGAGAGTCAGGACAGAGACACAGAGGATCATTGCAAATGATGCCTGAGCTACTTACTGTGGGATTGATGAGGCAATAATTTTACTCAAACATCTCTATTGTTGCAACCTAGGCATACAGTAGGCCATGCCTTTTGAGTTGAAGTGGACGCCAACCCCTAGGCCAAAGATTCACTGAGGCATTTTGCTTCACACTTGAATGACTACGATAGCATCGCAGGTCTACGGCTGATCTCCAGGTCTGTAGTCTCTCACCACTTGAGTCCACTCTGTCCACACGGTCACATTCACACCTGAATAGCTTCATTTCACACTTCTCCCTGCCCGCCATCTAAACCAACTCATCATATCCCTTGACTGGATGGAATTTGACCCTTTTGGGCTAACCTGTCTCAACCCTTCTGGTACCCAAACTAGTCAACTCCCATCCCCAGGTTTCCCACCTTCGGGCTGGTCTCCTGTTTGGAATGGTTTCCCTGCCATGCCAGAGCCCACTCAGTCTCCAAGACCCTGCTTGGCCCTTCTTTCTTCTGTGAAGTCTTCCCAAACCATCCCCCCTTTTCTTCCTCGGAAATAACTCATTCATTCCCGATGTTCTTTTGAGCACCCCACCACGTGGGCGTAGAGATTTTTCTTGGAGACTCCTTGTCACTCGTTTAGTGATTATCCTTTCCTCCCTTGGACTGTTGGAATCTTTGCATTTGAAGCGTCTGTCCTGTCTCTCCCTCCCCTGCCCCAGTTGCATCTTCTTGTCATCCTCCATGGCACGTGACAAAGTACTTACAGAAAGAAGGCTCTACACGTATTAGGCTGCTCTGCCACAATCCTCAGCATTTTAGGAAAGTGTGAATTTGTCTTGTACATTGAACGGCTTGAACAGGACTCCTAGCCCAATTGCCTTGTTTGCCCGGCAACATTGCCTTCCAGCAGGACTTCTCCTCGCAGTAACTCCTCAGCTTCTGAAAGCTGGGAAGTCAAATTCCCAAAGCCAGTTTTAGGACTACAAGTATCTCAAAAGCATCTTCTTTCTATCTTTGCTCTCAAATCAAAGATCCCCTACAGCCTTGTCAAACCTCAGTTTTAATTTCCTAATTTAGTTGAAATATATGTAGATGTGAATATTTCTCTTCGACTATCAAAAGACCTTTAATTTAAAATACAGTTTCCACAAGTAAACTGGACGATTTCTCACGAGCACAGAGTCTCAGGCCTTGGCCACCTCCGCGCCTCTGACTTTCTTGTTGCAACCTCTGTGAAGTCAAAGTTCGTGGAGGAGTTCTAATTAGATCTGTGGACACGCTAAGAGGAATCAGAGTCAGACTGAGCAAAACAGGCACTTCAGAGAACTTTTAGACAACACAGTGTGTATCATCTCTAGCTTCCAATGAATGGGAGTAAATTACAACCAACGTGTTGTGATGCATTGGAGAATGTGACAAAATTCCCCATAATGCTCTGCTGAGTTTTTGACACTTTGTTTGTGGCCCCAACACTCCTGCAAAGGAAACAAGAATGAGAACTGCACAACTTGGCAGAGGCCTCCTGACTTTACAACCGCTCCTGCCCCCAGCCCTCAGCTTGCAGGCGAACTCTCTGTGAAAGGTTCCTGCCGTCAGGCCGTTACGGATTCCTCCGGCTCTGACACTGCTGTTGTCCCATCCTTGATAAGTGATGCTCAGGCTCAGGAAAGAAGAGAGGAGAGGAGGAGGAGGAGGAACACAAATGGTGCCATGTTTTAGTAATGTCGCTGCAGTGTCGGGAAGCGAGGCTGCGCTTAGGGAAGAGGCTGCGCGAGCCTCTCTTCTTCTTTCCACCCAGAGAGCAGGCAGAGCATCTCATTACTGCAGAGGGGAGCGCAGACTTGCGACACTCTTCCCGGGGCAGAATGCCTCTCTCTCCATCACAGCGAGGCTGTCATGTGCCGTGCCTCGCTCTGAACCATGCTCTCAGGCTACTTATTCCCACCGACTCCTAACACACTGACACCTGCCTAAAATACAATCCACAACCCTGCCCCGTAAATGTATCCAGCTCCTACAGACTTTCAGCTCACGCCAATCCGATGGAGAGGGGCTGAGAAGGCCCACGACACCGGGGGGAGGCCAGAGCGGGAGGGTCCGTGGCCGGGTTTTCACTGTGCATGTGTAGAAAGGGGAATTATCCAACGTGGGCTGAGGACGGGAGGCTGCTCCACAGGCCTCTCTTACTTGGCCTGTGTGGTCACAGGAAGCAGCCTGTGAGTCCTGGGCTGTTTAATGCAAGACCACTCATCAATAAAGTACTTATGCGCCGTGATCTATCGACGTGGACTCCTCCTGACCTTGCTCAGGCTGGTGCTGCGGGTGGGCTAGCAGGCTCGCTCGGTGCGATGCAGCCCTGCACGTTCCCCGAGGGGCTGCTGACCGCTCTCGCAGTGATTACCTGACCTTTATCAGTCTCCACTGACAACTGCCATTGAGACTTGATATTCGCACAGCTCCTCCATTAGCGCCATCCCACAGGGGCTTTTGTGGTGGGAGCAGCCGCCCAGTGAGGAAGAGGCTTCCTCCAGCGTGGTCTGTCAGGGAATGGTGGGGTCCTGCGGTTCTCCTGCAGCCCCAGCTACACTTGGAGTCCCAGGGACAGCTGAGTCTGGAAACTATTCAGTCAAAACACATTTACTGAGAAACTATGTTCACAGCATTGCTTGGGGCACGTGGGGGGTAGAAAGCAGTATCACTTATAAACCCAGCCCACAAGCAGCCTTCTGTCCAGTGGGAAATGACAAACAAGGTACCGTGTGTTTGCTAAGAGCTGGCCCCCTTCAATGTCCCTCATGCGGGGGCAGCCAGGTGGCATTACATTGGGGTCAGCCAGACCTGGACCTCAGTTCCAGCTCTGTCCCTCACAGATTCCTCCAGGAAGAGACGCAGCCGAGTTCCTTGGCCTCCCTGTGCCCGGTGTCTTTCCTAGTAAGTGGAGGCATGACCGGCACCTACTTCTTAGAGGTGTTGCAAGAATGTAGAATGAGATGAAAGCTTACATGCAAAAACACCTGCTGAGAGCTTATTGTTACTACATCTTGGTGACCCCCAGGCCAGATCACCACAACTCACAGCTGGGAGGCAGCCCCTGAAGGTGACCAGCAAAGAGAGCTGTGTGACCATCCCGTGGTGTGTGCAGGCGGGAAAGCACCCACACAGCAAGCTCCATGACCCCCTCATAGAGTCCACAACATTTAGAAACAAAGATCATATTTTCAGTTTTTGCACATTACCTCTGTCCTTATTTCCAGATTCTATGGACACACTAGCTTTTCCTATTCATGGTCCCTTTCTCCTTAGCGTGGTCATTGAACCCAGCCAGGCCCCTCCTGGGTCAGTCTACATGACCCATTGACTGAAGCCAGAGGCCACTCAACACAGAGAACAGCCTCTCCTGCCACCTGCCACAGAGGCCCTGAGCCCCTAACCTTTGGGCCCCAGCTTGAAACACATCATCTAAAGTGCACTTTATTTCTGGTTTCAACCCTCAGTAGTCATTTCACCTCTATTTTAAGAGTTTTCAAACATTCGTTTATAATCCCACTTCTTTCAAGCCTTCAGAAAGTTTAGGTCCCATGTCACAAGTGTGACACAGCCAGGGGGTGGCACAGCTGGGAATGGGACCTACCTGTCTGTCTCCAGAGCCCAGGCTCTCAACCACCGTGGGCACCAGGGTGCTGGAGGCCCCTCATCCTGCAGGGGTATCAGGGAGCCAACTCCTGACCTTGCGAGAGGAGCAGGATGTCGGGATGTGGGTGACGGGAAGGAGGCAGAGGATTGAGGGGGCAGATGGTGTGGGAGGAGCCCCCATGGGGCTCCCCAAGTAGACGAGGACCTTGAGTGCCCATCCTCTCTCTGGTTCTGAGAGAAAATAGATGTCAGCACCGCCCTGGCAGAAATTGCATGTTTATGCCTTAGCCGATGCTTGATTTCATTTTTAAATAAGATGCTTTCCCTCCCTCCATGACCTCAGTCCATGTGCACTTATCTCTTCTTTAGATGCTTGTCCTGACACTTTCTCCCACGCCCCGCTCCAGACCTGCTTGCAGATTCTGAATTGGCTCCCAGGTAGCATCCTATGGAGACCAGGGCGCCGTGTGGGCTTAAGTTGCAAGTGCAGACTCCGAACGGAACCTGGCTCCTCATCTCTGGGCCTGTCTCTTGCAGATCATTGGGACCATTCCGCTGATGCCTAATCCGGGGCCCTCGAGCCAAGCAGCGAGTGGCACTCAGGGCCTTCAAGTGCAGCCAATCACGCCCCAGCTCCTGACAAACGCCCAAGGCCAGATCATCGCCACGGTCATCGGGAACCAGATCCTGCCTGTGATCAACACCCAGGGCATCACGCTGTCGCCCATCAAGCCAGGCCAGCAGGTAACGGTTCCAGGCCACGGAAACCAGGACACCGGGACACCCCGCCTTCCCTCCCTGCTCCTTTTTGGTCTCAATCAATGAAAAGTCATTTTTACATTCCAAAATATTTAATGCCACTAATCCAAACATATCAATACTTATAAAAAAGCATGTAGCTTTATTTTTCATCCTTAGTAAATATGGGCAATAACTAAATAGCTCTTTAATCTAAAAACAGGAATATGTTAAATTCTAAGCAGAGATAGTAATCTAAAATTTGATAGAGTTGTGTTCTTATTCATCCACATTCATAATACTTAATTTTCAGATTTTTTAAATGTCAAAAGGAAACCAAAACCACTTATGCTTTAACTGTAAATGAAAAAAAGATTAAATACCAAGAGATCTCAAGTTGATGCTACTGAAATTGCTGCCTATAAACGAGGGAATGAAAAATAGGAAGTTCTGCTTGGTTGAATTGCACTAAAACCATGACGATCCAGTTCATTTTTCCATTCACATATCAACTGAGGACTTCCTATGTGTTTATGCCAAAGACCTGGGGGTACACAGCACCCGAGAAGACAGACATGGTCCCTCACCTCATGGAGCTTCTGGTTAATTGGCTCCTTCAACAAACACCTTTTGGTAGCCCAATGTATAACAGACCCCTGATAAATGCTAAGAAATGCAGATGAAAAGAGAGCTGCTTTCTGATTTGGGGAGCTCATCACACTATAGAGGATACAGATACATAAGCAGAGCTGTTGTGCAGTAAAGCAGAGAATGTCTGGGGACAGGGCAGGTGTGACCACAGAGATGAAAGTGACCAGTTCTGCCCAGAGAGTTTTGAGTCCTCCCAGAGATAATGGCTTGGGAACAGAGTCCAGATGGGTGGGTAAGAGTTAACCAGGTAAATGAAGGGTTAACAACATTGCAGGCAGTGGGAAGTGCAGGCACAAAGACAAGGCAGTGGGAGAGGACCGAGTATTGAGAAACAGGAGAAAGGTCCATGTGATTGGAGCGGAGGTCAGTCATGGAAGGGCTCTATAGCCAAGCTAAAAAGGATGGACTTTGTTTCTGTGTGGTCTTGAACACACGACAGGTTCCCATCTGTAGCATGTGCCCAGGTTCCTCGTCTGCAACATGGGGATACACCAATACCTATCTCACAGAGTGGATGTGAGGATTAAATGAGTTAATATGTATGAACAGTGCCTGGCACACGGTAAGCACTAATACAGTCACGATGATAGTGATGATGATGGTGATGATGATAATTTACTCTGCAGCCCTGAGAATCTATAAGAGGTATTTTAAAAGGGGAACAACATGCTCAGTTTTGGGGGGCTTTTTCCCCAAGAAAACAACCTCTGGTAAAGCAGTATGAGGGTTGAACTGAAGTGGTGAAACATCTATTATAAACAAACCATTTAGGAAACTACAGCAAAACACAAACAGAAATTAATGAAAGCATGTGCTTGATAGTTGAAAATAAGGTCTGGAATTGTAGTAGAGCTCAGGACAGCAGAGCTAGATCTGGGAGTCATGAGTACATTTGTGGTGGCTGAAAACAAATGAGACATCCAGAGAAAGAGGAGGAGCAAGAGAAAGAAGAAAGAACAGAAAAAGCTTGAGAAGAAGGGAAGGAAGACCAAGGAGTCATCTTGGGAAACACCCGCTTTTAAGGGATGGAAGTAGGGAAGGGAGAGAGAAGTGTTCGGATAACTAGGAGAGGAACCGAGAGTATAGTGATCAAGCATCCAAGATTTTTCAAAAAAAGTAGGAAGTGGACCAGTGTCAAATGCTGCAGAGATGAAATCAGGTAAAGCTGTGGAGAAACATCAATTCCTCTCTTTCTTTGTTGTAATGTTTTAAAGTCTGTGTCATCCCTGTTTGAAATACACTGAAAGAGGGAGCCCGTTAACTGGGCGAGTTAAGAAGTAAGAGGTGGGCAAGGCTAGGACCCAGATTTAAAGCTGGGGTGTACATTCACAAAGAAAGACAGTGGAAGAGAATGGTGAAGACCAACAGGGAGGATAGGACCGAGCATATGGCTTTATGTGTTGCTGGAAACTGTGTAAGGCAAAGCATTTAGCAAGAAAATGAAATACATAGCGAAGGGAAGAAGAAAGCACCATTCATTCATCTACAACAACGCAGAAACATCCTTCCAGAGACCTCAGCCATTGCCTCCGGGTGGCTTCTGATCCAAATGGGAAAACAGCCCATTCAGAGGCTATGCTTGCACAATCCATTTGCTTGTTCAATGAATATAAAAAAAAATCTGTTTAATGGAAATATTTATTACCCATCTACCATGTGTTGGGCACTGTACCAGGAAGCTAGGCTTTGTTGGTGGGCAAGACAGATACCATGAGCCCTTCCTTCAAGGTAAAGGAAGACTGTAAACTCTAGCGAGGGGGATGCACATTCATCAGACTTGTGCAAACATGTCCCTGGGATTAGTAGGTCCAGGAGAAAGAACTGAGAATCTATGAGAGTGGTCAGCAAGGGTACTTCATCCAGTGCGAGAGGCAACACCAGGGAAAACTGAGCCAAGTCTGCATACTCACACTTCCTAGAAACAAAGATGTCCGTCTTCTTGCTCTAAATCTGTGTCTCCAGCCTGGGGAGCCACAGTTCCCGGCCACCCTCTTCTTCCTCAGTGTTATCGCAGACAGTGGGGCAGTCCCTGCCAAACTTATCACAATATCATTAAGGACTTTCCTCCCCCATCACTCAGCTGGCTTTTTTCTTTTATTATTTACGAGATCCCATTTGATTCTCTACCTTCCAAATGGCTCGCCAAATGAGGTAAGATTCTCTTTCACTGGCTTTTTAAACCCTAGTTCTATCTGTTCCAACTATGTTCAGAATAATCTCTAAGGAGAAAAATGAGGAGATTGGCCTCTTTTTGTTCAATCTGCTAAAAAACTATTTCTGTCAACAAAGCCAGTTGTAAATTGCCAAAAAGGTGATGAATTAGTTAGAAATCATTAACATTTAATATAAAGTAGCTCTCACTCTCACCCTGACTCTCAAAGGCAGGTGTGGGTGATAGACTATTGCTGTTACATAAAATCACAGCTCTAGATTTGAGACAGTGTAGTTTTGATCCAGGAGGAGGGCCTAACCAAGACATGGCAAATAAGAGGCCAGAACGGTGCTGCTCCTCGACCTCTTGCCCACGGTAGACGTTAGTAATCCACTTCCACGCTCTCTTTCATGAGCTCAGACACACCTCAGAAGCTTTCCCCCAAAGCCCCTGTCAGCCCCTGGAATGAAATCCTGTTACTTCTGCAGGAACATCCAGTCCTCTGCTGGGTCTAGCCACCACCACCACTACCACCCTCCTCCTCTTTGCTGCAGAATTGGAGATCTAGCAACTGGGAAGAAACAGCCACCTTCTAGGGTGTATACCTTGCAAATCCAACCAACCAACATGTCAGCTAAAACCGACACCCCAAAGAGCAAGACTCCCTTCGCCAGTGTGCGTTACACGCACCTCTGGTGTACATGCATGCACAGACAGAACACGCGAGCACAGCTGAACAGAGTAACATGGGAACTGTTACTGTTACTGTTACAAATACTCAAGTCCCGCAGGCACCAAGAGGCCTGCTTCTCTTGTGCAAGGCATGTGGCAGTGGTCTATCCTAGTCCCAGAAAAATCCAGAAAACCACTGGTGAACCTGGTCAGAAATACCAGAGAAATGGTGGAAATAAATGAACAACTTTATTTCTTGGCTTCAGTTCCAGTCGAAACACCTTAGAACATGTAGTAAAGCTAACAAGTTGGGCAAATCGACAGGAGATGCACAAGTCTGAGTCTCAGATATAAAAGCTGCGATTCTGAGGATAGTGGATCATAAAATTCCCAGAGCCAAAAAGTAAAAAGCTCAAAACTAGAGATATGAGGATAGTGGTCTTCCATTTTTTCATTAAATATTACCCTTTACATTGAAGAAATATAATATGGACAACCACTAAAAAGTAAAGGATTTCTGTCACACAGTAGAGAAGTTTCTCAATTTATTTTTTCATGTGATTTATGACAAATGCTTGATCTCACAAAAGCATAGTTCTGACAGTAAAATATGTCATAAATTACAGGAACAGAGAGTTCCTGTAAGGATGTCCACTTTCATGGAGGAAAGTACAGGGCTTTTGGACCAGATGACCTGGAGTGGTTTGTTTTAACTTAATAAAAGTAATTACATCTTTACTTTAATTTTTACATCTGCCTACCATTAATTAAAAGAGCCTGAATTTAAGAAATGGAGTGGCCAGGCGCGGTGGCTCACGCCTGTAATCCTACCACTCTGGGAGGCCGAGGCAGGCGGATTGTTTGAGCTCAGGAGTTCGAAACCAGCCTGAGCAAGAGTGAGACCCCGTCTCTACTAAAAATAGAAAGAAATTAATCGGACAACTAAAAATATATAGAAAAAATTAGTCGGGCATGGTGGCACATGCCTGTAGTCCCAGCTACTCAGAAGGCTGAGGCAGGAGGATCGCTTGAGCCCAGGAGTTTGAGGTTGCTGCGAGCGAGGATGATGCCACGGCAATCTAGCCCAGGCAACACAGTGAGACTCTGTCTCAAAAAAAAAAAAAAAAAAAAAATAGAGTATCCAACACTCTTGATGGTAATTTATACCAATGATGAAAGATTGAGAAGAGCGTGTAAGTTATCATCTAAAATGCAAACACTATTTAAAAAAAAATACCCCAGTATCCAATAAGCCCTAGATAAAGCTTCCACAGTATCATATCAGAGATCCTTGGTGTGCAACGAAATAAAAGTCAGAAAAGGACTAGATGAAAAAAAGAGAGAGATAAGAATCTTTTGTGCGCCTGAAAAAAAAATTACTTAATACAAAAATATTTAGTGGAGCTGGAAAGTAACCTTTTGCTCCCTCCATGAGATTCTACATCATACCCCGTGGGATATGGTGAACTTCCAAGGTCAGAGTGGCTCCAGGTCCCATCATTGCTTTCCCCTGATTATCCTGTGACTTATGAATTAATGGTTTCTTTATAAGCCACATAGACATAATTTTCATATATATTTATTCTTCCTTTTGCTAAATCCTAACAAAAGTTAACAAGAGTTTTTAGCATCATTAAGGGGATAAAGACATTTGAAAGGAAAAATGTTGCAACTTTGTAAAATCAAAGCATTGAAATTTTTCAAAAATTAAATACCATAGCTATTAATATAATACTTGGAGACTACCATCCATGAAGACACTCAGTTTTTCTTCAAAAAGTAATCTTGGTGCTAATAGAAAGCCAATGTGAGGCAGCTTCTTCAAATTAGCTTTCCTAAAATGCCATGTGATTATCATAATCCATCCTTTATTCTTTTCAAGTAAATACAAAAACATACATGTTTACCAACTTTTAAAAATCAATTTTCCTTCCCAACCCGGGCCTGAATCAGTGATTCTCAATTTTTTTTCTTGGAGCCACCCAAAATGAGATATAAATGAGGCATTCCCACCCACAAGGAATGTAAAATAGTATAGGGGTTTTCCTAGATGGATAAAATGCATATGGGTGACCCCAATACAAAGCGGCCCTTTGACCTTCCAGTTTTGCATCTGGGCATCTCACCTCTATGGCCTCATGTCTCTCTCCCTGCCACACTCAGCCTACACGATTCCTACTCTTTCTACGTTCTGTTCCCCTGGCCTGGAATGCCTCTCCCCACCTTCCCTGACTGGCAAACTCCTGTTCAGCCACCCTTTGGGATCTGGATCCACCATTCCTCCTCTGTCCCCAATCCCACCTCTGTGAATCCTATCCGAACACTCCCTGAGAAGCATTTCTCCCTCATCGCTGCTTTCCCCTACACTGCCTTCATTTTTGTCAAACTTTATTGTCATTAAGAGTCTACACTTGAAAGGCAGGGACCAGACGGATTCAGCCCAGTTCAGGATCCAACCCATGGTGGTCAGTTGTGTTTCTTTTAATTGCTGCGGAATTGTTTTTCACCACCCAGGGTGCAGGCATGCCGGAGCCAGACTTCCAGCAAAGCGAAGCTCAGGCCCTTCTGTGCCCTTCCAGTTCTGTGCCTTCTGTTGTTTGCCAGTGTGTTCTAAACTTGCGCCTGGAGGGGCTTGAGGAGCCCTTCCACACAGCACTGTCTTCTCTATTTACCTATTTTCTGATCGACTTCATCTCTCCGCACTCTCCCACCTCATTATCTCAACTGCATTCAGTCCCTCATTTTCTGCTCTGCTCTGCAATCTAACTCCCATTCCATCGTTGTACCCGCTGCGCTCTTGCCGCATGTTACCAGCTTGTTTTATGAGTGTCTTGACCTTCCCTGCCTGTGTTTGGGCATCTCCACTCAATCCTTCTCTCATTCTAACTCTCCTCACTTCCCCATGTCCTCACCGTGCCTGGCACTGTAGGCTGAGGCACACAGCTGTCCTCTGTCTTCCTTGAAGCCACTGGCATTCCTGCCATACTTACGCCCCTGCAGATAGGAGGTGCATGTTTTAGAACCTTACATCTGGGGCCTTCTTCCCACTCAGGTTAAAGAGATATTTCAGAGTCAGGAACTAGAGCTGGAAGGAAAACCCAGTAAGTCTCCTAAACCCCGCCATAAGGATAACTTCCTCCTCGCTTTTTGAACTTTCCACAAAGACGGCTAAAATCTCCCCTGTGTCATGTTCCAGATCCTCAAAATTTTTCAAGGTAGATTATCCTGATGCCAACCCTAAATCTTCCAGCAAATTTAATACTTGCGCTCTTGTCCTGTCCGCAGCAGAAAGAACAGCTCACTAAGACTCAGGTTCTTATTCTATCTGGGCTCTGGCTTCCCTTGCCTAGACATAATAAATCCACTTTCTTTAGCCTTTTCCAAGAGAAGTTCCTTCTAAAACCCGTGTGGTCTCCCAACTACAGCAGCAGCATCACCTGAGAACTTGTTAGACATGCAAATTCTTGAACCCTGGGCTTTTACAGCTGTCCAGCTAATTCTGATGAAGTCTAAATCTTGAGAACAACTGATTTAACTTCTCTTTCATCTATTCTAAGATACACATTACTCAGAAAAATGCCAGCCAGTGCAGGGAGGGAGGAAGAGCCACAATGCTCCTCCCACATGTTCTGGTTCCTGAGGGGGCCCCTCAGGATTATATTCCCTGCCCCTCCTGCACCACATGAGTGTGTAGCCTGTGGTTCACTGTGGCACCCTGGCACATTTGTGAAGGGCCAGACCTCCTCCATTTTGCCTTTGCAGATTTGGAGAAGGTTTTCTTCCCCAAATGAATTTCTCTATATTTAATCCTATTTGAATTTTACTGTTTAGAGGCATTCACTTTTCCAATATGTCTAGTGCATTCTGCATTTTATTCCATTTTCCAAGACACTTGCTACCCCCATTTATTTTTCTATCAATCACGGATTTAATTAGAAGATGCTTTATTCCAGAAACTAGAACATTACTGAGGATATAGTGCATTACACATGGGAGATACATGGGAGCAGCAGCACAGAAAATCAAGAAAGCCTCTACAGTGTGCTGCTATTCCAATCTATTTTTGGTGAATATATTAAACACCCTGGCAGTGCCAAGCAACACAAACAAACCAGCAAAGCCAGCCTGTGAGAGCCAGCGGGAAGCGTAAAGCTTTTCAGACTCTGCATCCTGTCTTCCCCGTTTGTCATTCCATGTGCAGGATGGACATGGGTTCCTCCTTCCCTGGATGATGCACTGCCCCAGGCTAACACAAGCTGTCCCTTCTCTCTTCCTTCTCTCGGACTCTCCATGCTCTCAGCCTATGTACACCTGGCACACAGCTCAAAAAAGGGTAAGAAAGTGATTGTGTGAACTTGGATGGAGATAAACTTGAGCTCCTTTAGACAGTCTAGTGAAAGTGTGGTGAGTAAATAGAAAATATGATCATACAAACAGATACAATACTAAGAAGAGTAAGTTTGGGGTACTACAGATAGCCAGAATTAATTATATCAAGCAAAGGACAATCTGTAGGCAACTCCATCTTAGGTGTGTGTCCAGACTACACTAAAATCATAATAATATTTTTGGGTAATCCTCTAGCCACCTGAGAGTACCATGTTTTCTTAAAAGTATGACATTTTAAGTACTTTGGGACCTGCAGAGAATAATTCCAAAACCAGAAAAATATTAAACATTTTATGTTAGGAAAAAAACACCAGTGAGATGTGTTCAGAATGGTAGATCATGATGGTCTACACTAGGGCTGATCAACTAGAAAGTGTAGCTCATCATGACCCATCAGTTTGAACATATCTCATTTGTTCCCACACTTCCCAACTAGAGCCCTCTGCTGTTTCCTTGACTTGTAAGAGCATCTCCAATGACTTAGCAGAGTTGAGAGGCAGCACAGGGCACCGTGAACAGGGCGCTGGCTGTTGAGTCGGACTTACGTGGATTCAAAGCTTACTTATACTAGTACCTGTGCAATCCCAGCTATGTTATCTCATCTTTTTAAGTCTGTTTCCTCTCCTAGAATGGTATTACCAATACCTAACCAAGAGGGCTATTGCCAGGATTAAAAACAATGTATGTAAAATGATGTAGGAAACACCCAATAGATGGGACCCACATATTTGGCCTTTCAAGATTAAGGCAATGTAATAAAACATCTGCCGTTATAGAAGCTTCTTTCCAGGAAGGAAAAGAAAGTTTTTCCTTCATACTTCTAGTTATTCCCTCACTCCCTGCATTTTCTTTTAGTAAACTATTCCAATTTTTGTGGTCAGCTATATTTTAGGATTTATATATCTATTTCTTTTGCCAATAGCTATGCAATACAAACATACATGATTTTTGCAACACAAACCTATATGACCTTTGCAGTTAAGTGTCTGAAAAACAACATACTTAAATCAAATAAATACTATTTTCCTAATGCTGTTTATTTAAAGTGTATTAAATTTTTATATTGGACCTCAGAATTGTTTTATGAAGTAGCTTAAATCTCTACTTTGTCTTTTTGTATTTGATAAATATATTTTAAGTACAAAATTTCTAAAGACTAATATAGCAAAATCATGAAACTAAGCACATCAATGACATAGTGCTGTATTTAATAGTTTACCTGAAAGAACTGCAGTTTTAGGGATGGAAGGAAACAGATGTGGCACTTCTAACGTCCTCTTTTTCAGAAGAAAGAAGTTATGAAGGAGAAGTTAATCTCTGGGCTGATTTTGATATGTACAGTAGGCTATTCTATCTGGACTTGCAAGTGATTCTAGATCAGATACCTGTGTACACTGGCCATTGGAATGAGATATATAGGCTCCATTAGGATGCTACTGCTTATATAATTGTCTTGATTCTTGACAAGTAAAAACTTTTATAAATTTTTATTGGTTTTTCTGAACTGTCTGGCTAACCTCTGAAGGTAAGCAGAACTCCAATGTTCTTAAAAAAAAAAGATTTTTTATTTTGGAAGAAAAATATCTTTTCTTCTAAGAAATCTTAGATTCTTTTTGACTGTGTAGACATGGAACAAGTTCTTAAAAGCACTATTTTATTGTCCTCTCGAATTTCTTCTCGTGCATAGCTTAATGTACAAGCCCTAGCTTGCTTTAGTGACTCCTAAGTAAGATTGCAGCCTAGTAATTTTTTCTTTACTGAGTTGTGTCTGAGGAAGAAATATTTAAATTGATTATTGTCTTTCTCAGTTACCTGATGGTTCTTTACCACACCCAGGGCCAATAACATATTGATAGAATGGTAAAACCAAAGACTATCTTATTATTCAGTAACTCAAAACCGTAAAAAGCTTTTGCCAAGTATCGGTATTGAGAAGGACAACTCAATAGGTTAGAGGGGGTAGACTGGCATGCAAAAATCCATCACATTTTATTAAGCAAATTAAAAATAGATTTAATCTTTAATATGTGTCCCACAGTATAAAATTTACTGGATTCAATTGTTGATTATATGCTCATCAGCTTAGCTAATTACCTTTGGCAGATGCTTGATGTATATTGATTGGGGTTCCTGTATAGATCATAACTATCCTTGGTTCATAATCTAGCCTCCACTTAGCATAGCTGCATAACAGTACAGGTGTGCACTGGAAATGTAACTGCAAGCAATTCTGTAGGAGGGATAGATAGAATCCTCGGAAGAGCCCTGAACTATGAGGTGGGAGCCTGGATTCTAATATTCAGCAACCAGATGGCCTTGGGCTATTTACTTCTCATAATCAGACCAGGCATGTCTGCTGCATAGGAATAGCATGTGGATAGGGGGAGCTACTATTAATATTAATACCACAGGGGACCAGAGGGGAAATAGCTCATTAAGCACATTTCCAAATTAGCCCCTTACCAGCAATTGTTTGAAGGTAAAATGTTAACTTTATGGCTAAAAACATTTTAGGAAATTAAAAAGATTGACAATCCTAAGTGTTGGTGAGGATGTGGAGCAAGTGGAATTCTCATACATTGCTAGTGGGAATATAAAATGGTACAACCACTCTGGAAAACAGTTTGAGTGTTTCTCAAAAAGTTAAACATGCATTTATAGTATGATCCACTAATTCTATTCCTAGGTATTTACATAAGAGAAACAAAAACACAAGTAGACACACAAACTTGTACATAAATGTGTATGACAGCTTTATTCATCATAGCCCCATTATAGTCCCAAACTGGAAACAACCCAAATGCCTACCAATAGATGAATGAATAAACAATATATCATTTTTATATATATCCACAAATACTATTCAGCAATAAAAAGGAATGATGCATGCAAAAGTATGGATGAATTTTGAAAATACCATTCCAAGCAAAAGAAGCCAGATACAAAAAGAGTACATGCTGTATGATTCCATTTCTGAGATCTCACCAATGAATCCATAGTGACAGAAAGCAGAGCAGTGGTTGTCCGGGGCAGGGAGTTAGAAGGAAATGGATTGCAAAAGGGATGAGGGAATGCTGTGGAATGATGAGAAGCATCTATATCTTGACTATGATGGTGGTGGTTTCACAAATGTACATATTTAACAAAACACATCCAACTTTATGTTTAAAATGGGTGTATTTTATTATGTGCAAATTATGTCTTAATAAAGTTGAATTAAAAGCTGAACATACATACATTGGGAAAGCAGCAACAAATGTGAAGTTGAAACACCCCAGGCTGGCTCTTAGATGCTGGGAAGGTGGTAGACCTCAGATTGGTGCCCGTTTTGGGGTTGGCTCTCCACCAAAGTTCAAGGCCTGACCTAATGCTATTCCCAGGCTGACTCCCTTTTACAGAAACTGTGCTACTCCTCTGTGAGTGTGATGATGGATAGAAAAGCCCTTTGTAAACCAAAAAGTGCTATATCCAATTGACAAAGGTGGTTAATACCGAGAGGAATTGCCCACCTGCAACACACGATGGAGAGAGATCCCTCCCAGGCCTCCAAGTGAACCTAGAACCTGCAAACATTTCCCTTTCCTCTCTCCTTACTCTCCTCAGCTGAGCTCCTCTCACCAGCATCAGTCCTTCAATAACCTGTATAGAAATAATGAATAAATGAATGTAAAGACAATCTTCCTTGATGCAAACAAAATTTTAAAAATTAAATTAATTCTTCCTTGTGGCATTGTGACTAACGGCTTGGGCCCCAGGGTCAGACTTCCTAAGTCCAGAGACCAGCTCCTCCACACCAGCTGGATGAACGTATAAAATCCTTTAACTTCTCTGAGACTCGGCTTCCTTGTTTGTAAAAGAAGGGTCAAAGTAGTACTCACACCACAGGCTGATGTGAGAATTAAATGAATGTCCTTAACACAGTGGCTGGCACAGAGTAAGAATAAGAACTGAAAGCTACAAATATTACTGGATATTTTTGTCCTGACTCCTCACCTTCTCTCTTAATTTTCTATGGGACATCAGAGAGCATTTTATCAACTCTATAGTAATCTATCCGGACTCTTGAGTCTGAGAGAGCAGGAAGTTCTCACATACACTGAGCCTAAATTGAACTTGTCCAAAAATACCAGTTACATAAGACAAAATGGTGAGGCACAGCCACATCTTTAAGCTTGAGTTTTGCATTCTGAGTTGATTATGTTATATTTTATCTACACTTACTTGAGAAACCTGTCAAGTGCACTGTAATTAAATGAATAGGTAGAAGGAGTCCAGCCACACACCATGGTCGAGAAATGTAGAAAACTGGGTGCTCTAGCAAGCCAAGTAGGGAATTAATAATATATTTAGAATGACTAATAAAGTGCCTGTCAAGCAATCGGCAACATAATATATACAAAAAATTCCTGCCTGTTGAGTAGGGCGTGCACTGTTCCTGAGAAGTATATATTCTTGGAAATAAAATGATTCAACCCCAGATGAAACTTCTGTTCCCTGGCATTTTCCCCCTAATTTTCACTCATTTGTGTATTTTTTTACATCCCCCCATGTAGCTCCACCAACCCTCCCAGACGTCAGTGGGTCAAGCAGCCTCTCAAGGCAACCTTCTGCACCTGGCTCACAGCCAAGCATCCATGTCTCAAAGTCCCGTCCGGCAGGCTTCCTCTTCTTCCTCCTCATCCTCCTCTTCTTCAGCTTTGAGCGTGGGCCAGTTAGTCAGCAGTAAGTATCCTTTCTGGCTCGGTTTAAGTCATGGTGGCCTTCTTGTTGCCTATTTGCAATGCTTTCCTTCTTTCTCTCTCTCTCTCTCTCTCTCTCTTTCTCTGCCCTCTTCCCCTCCCCATGAAGTCCATGCCCAGGGCCAAATGGTTCCTTAGGGAACCAGGCCCCCAGAGCACGCCCCCTGGATTAGTGCATGTTTGCCACATGTCAGGGGCTGGGTTCCATCTTAAGTGGCTCCTGATGTGCTGAGTCAGTCCTGCCACTTCAGAAGGTCGAAACTGATCAGCTTGCAGGGCATGAGCCACATAGCTCAGAACTGAAATAACCAACAACAGGCACTCAGCCGGCAGGTCAAGCTGCTTTTCTGTGTGTTTGAAGTCCCCTGCCGTTCTATTTGTAGGTGTCAGAGGAAATAAAAGAGAGCATATCTGTGGGCGGGTGGGTGTGTGCACAACGAGCCGCCTTCAGTGGCATGTGGGGGAAGCTGCATGGGCAGGAATCAGATGAGAAATCTCTGAACAACCATTCATAAAATAACATAAGCCTGAAAGTCTGCCTTCCTGACTAGGTGAGATACACACACACACACACACACACACACACACACACACACACACACATATACACATGAGAGAAAGATACATATACATAAAATTTTTAGAAATGGTATTTGGCCCTAGGTGAAAATAGCTTATTTATCATATGCAAATAGAAGCATGTTAAGATCAATAGGACAATGGTCTGATTTAATGTCAGTTATTCACCTTTAGTGCAATTTTTACTTATGTATAAAATCACAGAACATGTACATAGATTGCAATTCATTAGGGGCCAAAAACCCAGCGGCTGTGGATTTCAAGGGCTACAGCACTGCATAGGCACCTGTGCCACGAAATGAGGACACGTGAGGATCTGTGTTTGGTCAAGCGTCATGAATGATCTGTTATAGCAGGAACAATAGGATCCTCACAAATTATGGGACAAATCTGGTAACACAAATCAAAATGGAGGGTTGCCATGTCCTCCCTCCACAAGCAACACCCAAAAAGAAAAATAATTTTATAGATATATTTATATATTTTCAATTATATGGATAGTTCAGGCAAGAAAAATGCTTGTGGGTGGGGAAGAGAATCGAATGACGCATTATGGAAAGATGTTGGAATGCCCAGGTACTTCAGTGGATTAGCCTGATGCTCTTGATCTTAAAGATGGGTCAAAACCAAATAGAAATTCAGCATACATATGCAGTTTTCCACCAACCATATTTTAGGGTGTTTAGATATACAACCCTCTTCCTTTGGGCCAGAAACTCTAGTCTTACCTAAATAAAATCACAGATAAAGTTAATTTAATTATAGTCAGGTTTTTTTCACAATTAAAAAAACCTCTCCTAGGGTTGTTGTGGGAAAAGATTCAAACCTTGTTCCAATTCAATATTCTGCATACGTTTCTGCAAAATGTTCTGTTTCTAAATGACAGCAAGGTCATAAATTTAGGATAGGCTGTTAAGCTTTGGTCCTGAAAGAAAAGGGACCAAAGTTAAGCATCTTATCAAGAAAAAAATAAGTTAAATATGAAAAAAATGTACAAACCACACACACCCCCAGCCACTAATGCAGTGTTTTACACAAGGTAAATATTAATAGTTAATACATGTTAGATGGGTATAGAATTGGATAAATGGGATGGATGGCCAGCAGACAGATGGGTGGGTGGAATTGGGTTCACTCTAGTCACTTGTCACAAGCCGGACAGGGAAGGATTAACCTTTTTCAGAAATCAGTAACAGTGCTACTTAATGGGCTAAGTGGAATTTCAATTGCACAGTGGCCATTGGGGCATCTAAGTTCTAGGTTTATGGTGAGTGAACCATATTAACATATCCTTGATATGAAATAGAAAGACTCGGGAAAGAGAGACTTTTTTACCACATGCACTTGAAGCGGGACACTCCAAATTCGTATGCAAAGCCTGAAAGAGGAGCCCACGCTAGCTCTACAGTCTTCTCTAGCAGGCATAATAGGATCTAGCAGTACCACTAGAAGTCAGACTTTGCAAAAACCCATCACTGGACTTAACATTTGCTTACAGATTTTACGCATGTGTTTAGCTAATTCCCTTCTGTCTCAAAACCCAACCACCGAATGAATAATACATGAGTCATAGCCTTCTGGTTCCATAATTGGCTGTGATGGTTCACAGAACTCAGGGAAACACTTATCGTTTACTGGACTACCATAAAGGATATGATAAAGAATGCAGATGAACACCCAGATGAAGAGGTATACAGGGCAAGGTCTCAAAAGACGCCGAGTGCAGAAACTTTTGTCCCTGTGGAGTTAGGATGCACCACCCTCTAGGCAAGTGGATGTGTTCACCAACTCTGAATCTCTCCAAATTCCATACTTTAGTGACTCTTATGGAGGCTTCATCATGTAGATATCATCGATTATTAACTCAATCTCCAGCTCTTCTTTCCTCCCCAGAGGATGTGAGTGGAGCTGAAAGGTCCAAGCTTCTGATCATGGCTGGGTCTTTCTGATAGCCAGCCACCATCCTGAAGCTACCCAGGAGCCTAATAAGAGTTACCTCATTAGACCACAAGATGTTCCTATCACCCAGGAAATTCCAAGGGATTTATGAGCTCTGTCAGAAACTGGGATCAAAGACTAAGTATTAAAACAAAAGATGCTAGTGTTTCCCAGTGCCTAGCACACTTAGGAAATTACAAGGATTTTAGAAGCTTTGGGCCAGGAGCCCAGGACAGAGACCAAGTTTATATTTCTCATTATATCAGAATACCGCAGAACCTTTGGCAAAATCTCGGCCAATGAGGAATCCATGTTATCATCAAAGACTATCAACCTAATGTTGGCCAACCAGCTATATGCCAGATGAACTAAAGTTGGTGGATCATACAAAACTCTTTCCCACTTCAAGCAAAGGAGTGTTAACGTCTTAATAATGATAACAGAATCTTCATATGCAAAGAATAGCACATTTGGGCTCAGAATTACCAAATACACACACTTGTTAGAACATCTGCACAGTACCTATTCATAGTACCCACACACCTTGTCCTGTGTTAAACCTTGCTCAGTCTCGATAGTTATCAGGGGTAGATATAGTTTCTATAAGTAGGGTTTTTGGAAAGTCTAGGAGAAAAATCGTTCTTTTCTTGACTTGACAAATGTCCCAATTTGGTTTAAGATTTACAGTGTACTGTTTAGAAATAGGTAACATTTGAGGGTTTTGCTTGCTTGCTAGGTTTTTTTTCCAGTACGCTTTTTTTAAAACCCCTTAGTGTGATCCTTAGACAGCAAAGGACTTATAGCTAGTCCCAGAAAAACCAAAACTATAAAGTGAACATAAAGATGCCTGGTGATAGCATTAGCACAGTGAAACCCCTGATTCACAGTTCATATCATTTTCCACAACCCAATGAAGTCACCATATTGCAAGTATGCTATTCTCCCAAATTAAATTGCACATTCCCAAATGGTTTATTTCCCAGAAATATTTGGTAAATATGCTCATTATTTGTTGTGAGAATAGCACTAAAAAGCCAGACAGACATTTACATAAGATAGTTAATTCACGCTTCTTTAACGCTGCATATTATCCCCATAACAACCCCACAGTGAGGGAGCACAGAAGGATGATGTTGATGCACTGTGACTGCTCAACCCATTTAGCAATCCCTTACTGATACCCAGGCTAATGGTAGGAAAGAGCTAAATTTAAAAAACAAAAAGGAAAAGCAAAACATCTGTCCTGATTGATGCATCCTGAGCACTCGATTCAGTGTGGGCCCAGTGACCATGCAACCAGATTCTACAAAACAGATTGGTTTTCACACACTTTGCATTTGGCTCCCATAAAAATCTTTTTACTTTTCAGTTCTTGCATTCTAGATTTGGTTTGGGAAACGCCATCATTATACTTATGAGTCACTGCCAATTTTCAATGCCAGTTTATCCTACGGGCCAGTTACTACTCTCTTTATAGGTTGATCAAGGGTCAGACTCAGGCTGGACCCTGGCTGTCATTGCCATTGCTCGCTCTGTATTTAATATATTGGGCTGACTTAATCTGGAGCAAACTTCTATAAAATGTGTCATTTCCTCCTTAGTCCAGAGAAACCACAGACTGGGTGTTGCCCTCAAGCTGGTTAAAGGTGCTAGATCCACCCTGTGGGAAATCTGAGGGCTCCCCAGGAGGTTCCCACAAGGTGGCCTCAGATTGGTCCTTAAAATTAACCCAACTTCCCCAGAGCCAGGAGAATGGATGACAGAAAGCCAGACTGACCTGTTCCAGGGCAGAATGTCAAACTGATCTAAGTTGAGAGCTCAGGCAACATTCCAGGAAAGTCTCCTTTACCACGTTCACCTCTTGTTTTCCGTCCTCAAGCTGAAAAGTACATAGCCCTTATGGAAGGGAAATTGTTCCCACAGTGAAACAACCTCAAGAGTTTAAGACAGAAACTTTGGGATTAAAAAATTGCATTAGTCTTTTGATTAGTTCAAAACATCTCACAGACACCATCTAATAAGTTCTCCCAGTGTATGAAGACAAGTCCCACATGTTGTAATCAGGGAAAAAGGTAATATTTCTCTAGGCATAGACTCCTTCTTTGGATGGGGAGACTTCTAATCTTGGAACCCATGGTGCAAAGCCATAATAATGCATTTTGCTAACTGAGCTTCACGGGTTAGAACACTAATATAAAGAAAGCTGAGCAGCTCACCTGCAGCAATCAAAAAATTGCACGAAAAGATGTTGAGTTCCCCTTCCCTGGCCTTTGTCCAGCAGACCACCACCCTGCTTAAATTTCACAAGAATTCCTGTCTTATCACCTCTCTAAGTAGAACCAGGAGAAAGTACAACAGTGGAAACTCCGTGAGAAGTGGAAGAAGGAATCCAGCTTTCTGGTGTAATGAATGTTTGTTGGGGCCCCATGGAAGACACTGAGCTCAGTGGCCGGGACTCCCGCCCATCTCTCTGAGCTTTAGAGTGAAAGTTCAGTAATCCATACAACACCATTCACAGCATGGGTGCTAAGAGTCCACAATTCCCTTTTCAACTCTGGTTATTGTCAGGAATCTGCCAAAAAGCAACCTGCGCCATCACAAATGCAGATTTCGTTCCTAGTCTCAAGGAACTAGTGAGGAGACATAAACAATAGAGGCAGCAGGAGAAGAAAAGAAAGATGACAGGAGGCATAAACTTGCCCAGTACTGCTCTGCTAAGTCAGGCCCTAAGACTGAAGCTGACCACGAAACCCTACCAGTCCAAGACCTGCCCCTCAGGTGCTGGATAATTCAATTGATTCTAGTTGATCTAGAGGTAGGGCTAATAAAGGCAAAAATTTTACTGCCCAAAAGGGTGATTTAGTTTTGCTCAGAGAACTCTCTCCCCAACCACAGACTACACTGGCAACCCCAGCCTGCTGACTCCCAGACCTGGCACCGCAGCCACACGTGGAGGGGGTGGGCTGAGGAAAGGGCCAGCGTTGGGTGCCTGCGCGGAAGCCCCCTCTGGCCTATTGGCCCTACATAGGTGAGGCAGCAGGTTTTCTGTGTAGTGGAACCTGCTGAGTAATAATGGTAAAGGGTCAGGAAAGATGTTGGCACACAGAGGGCACCACACCCAGACTTGGCCAGTCCCAGCCATAAAGATCCCTGTAAGTGAGGTCAGCTGATCCTCTGTATCAGGATCACCTGTGGTACTTGCTTAAAATGTACATGCCTGGGCCCCAGCAGGTGACTCCAATACCTGCCAAATTAACACCACCCCAGTCCCAAAAGCCATACTGTTACAAGGTAAGTCTCCGGTTTCCATTTTTTCAGTTTTGAACCTCCATGCCCACCCTTGCAAGGCTGCCAAGCCCCTCTTCCCTCTTTCCCGGGGAGGCCAGACCCCCCTCTCACCGTACCATTCCATATCAAGTGGCCCTCTGTGCTCCAAACCAGGGTTTCTCAACTATTATTTTATTAATGTTAACACCCCGCTCCCCTTGCAAGAAGGCCTTTTGGATTTATTTTTATCCTAATTGTCCTCCTTCCTCCCATGACATTTTGATCTCACAGATACACTGCATATCTGTTCTGTTGATGCACTGTGGCCCTTTGAGGAGCCATACATTGTCCTATCTAAGACTCTTCCTACTTCCCCTCCTGCTCCCGCGAATCAATATGAGCCCCATTAAGAATGCATGCTCTAAATGTAGGGTCATGAAACGGGCTGAGCAGGCAGCAGGTCCGAGGCGGGCTGGCAGGAGGATGCCGATGGGGCCGAAGGGGCAGCCAGAATCAGTTCCAGCCGACTGAGCATTACCAAATGCAAATGGACATCCGGTGCGGCCAAATCTTCTAACGTTTCAAAAGAACGTGGAAAACCTAGGTTTTTCTTTAGAAATCGATGTTTACATGTTGGCAAGTAATTTTTTAAAAATTTTTAAGCACTAGGAACGCTGGGTTTTATTTTCAAGCTGCTCGTTTGCAACTTCTGCTCTAGGGATTTTTTCATGAAGAGGGAAAGTGCTCGAGGCTGTGGTGTGCTGGATGTGACCTCCCACAATCCTCAGGGAGTCCAGGCAGACATGCGGGGAAGGATTTAAGATCCAAAGCGCTGCCTCCACCATGGATGACCCAAACACGTCTTTCAGTAACCAAGTGTTGCCAGCCTGGGGGGCAGGAGGAGGGTGTAGTTTAGGGAGAAAAAGTAAGATTTTAATTCATCTTAGCCAAACCGGTCTTATAGTCACCCATCCCCCATCCCTGGCTATGCACATGGATTCTTAATGTGCTACCCTGAAATACTCATCTCTCCTAGCATGAGCTCCTACTCCGCCCTAGCAACCCTGCAGGCCCCCACAGTGCTCTGCTCCTCCCTGCATCTGTCTTGTCTGCACACTTTTCACACTGACCAGATCTGGCCCCTCCATTCTCTGAACGCTGCCCATTGGGGAAGACCCAGATGAATCCTCCCTCATGGCCTCTCTCCCTTCTCTGCACACCCAGTGTGGCTGTCACACTATTAGCTCTTGATTATACTCTGCCTGCTATTTTTCTCTAATTGTTTCTTATGCATTAGTATTGGTTCACAACGCCCTATAGACTGCAAATTCCGCAGACGCTGGGACTGTTTCTGATATTTCTCTTGCCCCTTCCCGCTACTCAGGACTCCCAGGAGTCACTTTAGAAAACACTTACAGACTGATCACAGTGGCTGTACCACTTTTCAATCTTTCTACAACAAAATTATGATGAATGACAGGTAAAATTCTACAGCATTTTTTTTTTTTAATATGAAGATAAAGGTACAACGTACACCCACATTGCTGATTCTATTTGCAGAGTCTGTTTTCTTTGGGCTGGATTCTCCCCAGTAATGAGAGAATCTATACATGAAGCTCTAAGGTCCCCATAGATATTAACATCCTTATTTAAAAGTTCATGAAAAACTGGCACTTGGCATGCAAATGTTTAATTTTTTTTTTTTTTTTCATAACAACCAGAGTTACTACAGTCCTGAGCCCAGAGGAGTAATACAGTCCACCATAGTCCTTGGACAAGTACTTGAATTTACTGAAATTGATGGGTTATTGTGCAGAAAGAGGAAGAGAAAAACTTTTCACCTAAGTAGGAGGAATGAGGTGAAGAACAATAGAGTCAGCTCACAGGGAGAATGGCTTCGCTACAGGCAGGATTGAGCAGCACTTTGAAATCTTCCACCATCCCCAACCCATGCTGTCTCCAGCTTGGTGTATGCTTTCATTTATCCAGGGATCAGTAGCCAGGTGGGGGAAGTTTCATTCTCCAGCTGTTGTGTCATTTCCCTTGATAAGTCCTAAATTGACCGCGTTATCCAGCACCAAAGGAGCCTTCCTGTGGTAGGCATTTTTTATTATGTGCCCTTTCAGGGGACAAAGGCGTCTGTGTCAGTAAACTGCTATGGGGGGATGGGGAAAGACAATATTATTCTTACAGTTTCATACACATGCTCTTCTGAAGGGCTAATGTGGATGTAAGAAATTAGGCAACAGTACTGTGTGTTAGCCTGGCTGTATCAGTATACGTGAAGGAAAAACACACAATATTATTTTCTTCAAGGGCAATTTTTAGTGCTGAAGATTCCCCATGAAGACAATTCAAATGGAAACCTTTCCATTTTTATATTTTGCATAATATTTGAACATATCTATGGGCAAAATGGAGTTGCACCCCCATAACAAGTGTCTCCCCATGCTGGTTGTTATTTGAGGAGCATGCTCCGGCATTGGGCAGGTGGCAGTGGCAGCAAGCTGCAGTTTTATCCAGGGTAGAAACATCTCAAAGGATGATTTGTGGAGCTGTAATGAGTTGAGGATGGAGTCTTGGGTGCCTCACCTGGGAGACAAAAAGGACATTCTGTGATGGTTCCCCACCTCTCTGCTGTCAAAGAGAGCTACTTTCTTATAAACCACAATAAACAAATACTGCTCGGTCATGTGTTGACGTATTGATCCTATTTTTAAAAACATCTCCACAGATCCTCAAATGGCAGCGGGTGAGGTGGATGGGGTTAATCTGGAGGAGATCCGAGAATTTGCCAAAGCTTTTAAAATCCGTCGCCTGTCCCTTGGCCTGACCCAGACTCAGGTGGGCCAGGCGCTCAGTGCTACAGAGGGGCCCGCGTACAGCCAGTCGGCCATCTGCAGGTAACCCGCGCCCGCATGCTGTCACCTCTCCTGGCCGGCCTGGGGCTCGTTTGTCCTCACGGCTCAGCTTTTCTTCTTTGGGTGGGCAAAGCTGGAGGGGCAGAATGTGGGAACAAAGTTTGGGACAGCTATGTATTGGGATTGGTGATCTTGATGCAGATGGAGGTGCTGAAGCAGATTTTGGGGTCCTGGCTTGATAACTCCTGTCAACTCACAAAGAACTTCCAAGGCGGTCTCATTGGAAATACACTACCCCGGAGCCAGGGGCCCTCCTTCTGGGCCCACACTCCTATGCAGCTGAGAGCCACCGACTGCTGTGTGCACATAGGTATCCTGAGCAAATGTTGTAAAGCTGCCAGTCCCAATTTGTGTTAACATTTCCACTATTTCTGCCCAGAGATGGCTATCAGGATTTTCCAAGAAAACACACATTAAAAAAAAAAAATTAACCATCTTCTGACCTTGAAGGTTTTAACTTGCCTTCCCAGATGCAGCTTTAAAAGCACATCTTTTAAAAAAAGAAGCGGCTGCTTTAAATGGCTCAGAAAAGGGTAGTAAGAATCTGGCCTAACCTTCTCCACCACCCCCTGAATTAAATAAATAAGTGACAGAATCCAGCCTTGGTTGTGTTCAAGTTGATCCGGGTTAAGTCGTCAGAAGCAGACCCCATGCATGCATGCGTGTGTTGCGCTAATCCCATGTTTATGCATGAGGTAACAAAGGCACTTCGGTAAGAGCTTTTTCCTCTTGGGCGATGCCTTATGAGTCCTCCTCCATCAGGAAAAGCCAAGAAACCAACTCTAAACTCATTTAAGTGGATTTTGTTCTTGGTGATCCATGAAATGCTGTCTTTTTATCTGCTCTTTATACTTTTAATGTATTCCCCAAAGGACGGAAGTGTACTTTTCCTGCAGTTTAAGACTAAGGTTATAAATAACATCAGTATGGGGTAGTAGCTTGCAGCTCACATTTTGCTCAATGATTTTCCATAAAACCCATTGATTGTTGTTAAATACAAAAAGCACCATAGGATCCTCTCACTTCTATGGCCTCCCCTACTGTTTTTTCTTATAAGATACCTCCCTGTAGAAAATAACCTTTATTCAGTCTATACAAGGATACTACTGCTGAGAAATTTGTTTCGAGGCTTGTATATGTTATTCCAAACAACATGTGCAGAAGCATCAACACTAACAAGCAGCATCAATGATATGAATACTGTTTGCTCCCTGTTGGGAAACATTAATTTTGTTTCATCTTGACAGCCTTGGGATAAAGGCAGCCACAGGTTTTTAAGTTGTTGCCAATTTTCTATTGGTGCTAAATTCCTCTTTCACTTATTTTTAGTCCTAAAATGTGATTTCCTTTTATTGATGTAAGTGCTAGCTAATGTTTTAACTCATATACCTAGCACCTCTTGGGCATTTCCAATCAAATATGTTGATTTCTAAAGTCTTCCCCAGGAGGGAGCCAAAAAAGCTGTGGCTGAAATGCATAGACCTTGGGAATTCCCAGGATAATAGAACATGTAAGATGCCTTGACTTTAGGCAGCTATATGCTGGGATTCTAGCTTCCTGTGTTTCAGGGAGATCGCTTTAGGAGCTATCTACCAAGGGGAAAAAAAAAAAAATGAAAGACCACGATTTTACATAGGAACAATTTAAGTGAATTCTAAGGGTAGGAAGGAATCTGCATTAGAGCCTGCACACAGGTGACACTTGTCCCTTATTAGCTGCAGTGACCCCTACGCATTGCTTTGAGTCCCTCCTTATCAGAGTCACAGAGAAAAAGACGCCACCAGTGCACTCGAGAGCCCTATCACAAGCTCTGTCCCCTGGTGCCATGGCTCTGTAAAGACTGTTGCCATGCTATCAAGAGTTGAAGCTTTGGGGCTTTCATGGCGAATCATGGCAAAATGTGGTATGTGGCAAATTAGCACAACAATGAGAGCTTTGGGGGAGCTTGCCACAAATGACAAGCTCATTAAATAACGTTAAATTATTAGTTCACTTTGTACTGAAAGTAAATGTACTTCTCCTCTCCTTAACCAGTACTGGAAGTTGGGTTTTTCAAAAATTAGCAGATAAACAAATAATGCCTTGAACTCTACATGGGAGGGAATGCTCTGGCAATTGCATTAAGATTCAATATTATTTGTGCTGCTTATCACATTATAGGAGACCTAAAATGTGCTGCCAAAAGTAAGAATATGGCACACAAAGAAGGCCCATTCCATCCCTTTGCAAGCATCCTTACTAAACATATTCTGACTGACTCATGCGTGCTCATTTTAGCTCTGTGAGAACAGACCATTGTAATAAGATGCACTCTCAGTCAGAGGTTGTTTTCAACAGCATGGAACACTTTAAAAGAGAGAGGAGAATTCTATATATCCAAAGTTGCCATACTTGAGGGTTGTGAATTTGGATAAAGAAAAAACAAACAAACAAAAGGAATTGGTACTTTTTTGTTTTTCATTGAGAGTGAGTATGAATTTGGTACCAGGATGACCTTAAAACACTCTATATAATTTCGTCCAAGATGCTTCATAGTTTTTAAAGTCAATGTAGCAAAGAATTGCTGATGGCAATTGATACATAGAAGACCTCATTTACAGAAAATGATATCGTTCAAGTACAGTTTGCAGATATCACACATTAAACACAGCTTGATGCCCTGGTGCAAAAGTACACCATCACGCTGGACGGTGTTTGGAAGGCATGAAGTGGCCTTAGCACACCCAGGGGTGGGGTGTTCCATAGTAATTACAATGTGTCCAGCTGTTCCAGCCAGAACAGCAAAGCAGCAACTGGGCCCCTGGAAAAGGGGCATGTTGTTAACTTACATATGGTGAAAATTGTTTGTCCCCGGAGAGAGAGAAGTTAAAACGAGACACAAGAGAGAGATAAAAAGGGGGCCATAAAAGGAATGTCCCAGTTGCCATCACTGACTATGATAATAGCTGTAACATTTTCATAACCAAGCCAATGGGGGGAACTTAAAGAAAACCAAATGCAAAACATACCATTTTAAGCGAAAGACGGTGACCACTCTTGTCTTTGATGTCACTTTCTGGCGTTAATTTTTGCCTTCAGGATTCTGACGATTGGGGAAACGGAGCTGGTACCGTTAAAATCAAAGCTTAGGCCTCAGCGTTCGCAGGGGAAAGGCCCGCGAGTCGCTGGCGTGCCCGTGTGGCTGGCCCGCGCGTCCGCCCCGTGTGTGTGGTGTGTGCTGTGTGCTGTGCCGTCTGCATGCGCTGGCATGAGCACGTGGGGGGTGGCGCTGGCTTGGGCGGGGCTGGCTGCCTTGCAGCTGGCCACTAACCTGCAGCGGATTCGCCCTGCCAGGCAGTCAGGCAGGCAGGCAGGAGGCCCACCCTGGCAGAGGACTCAGTGTAAGACTGTTCTTTCTCAATTTTCCCCCCAGACACACCATCCTGAGAAGCCACTTTTTCCTACCACAGGAAGCCCAAGAGAACACTATAGCTAGCAGTCTGACAGCCAAACTGAACCCTGGCCTTTTGTATCCTGCCAGGTTTGAAAAGCTGGACATCACCCCTAAAAGTGCCCAGAAGATCAAGCCGGTGCTTGAGCGGTGGATGGCCGAGGCTGAGGCCCGCCATCGCGCAGGTATGCAGAACCTGACCGAGTTTATCGGGAGCGAACCGTCCAAAAAGCGCAAGCGGCGCACCTCCTTCACACCCCAGGCCCTTGAGATCCTCAATGCCCACTTTGAGAAGAACACACACCCCTCTGGGCAGGAAATGACCGAAATTGCTGAGAAGCTGAACTATGACCGGGAAGTAGTTAGAGTTTGGTTCTGCAATAAGAGGCAAGCGCTGAAGAACACAATTAAACGCTTGAAACAGCACGAACCGGCCACGGCCGTCCCTCTGGAGCCCTTAACAGACTCACTGGAAGAAAACTCCTAAAGAGACGCCCACCCGGAATCGGAAGCAAAATCCACAGAAACTAAATTCCACCCTTGGAATGCCACCAAAAAAAAAAGAAGAAGAAGAAGAAAAAAGCAATGAAATTAAATTGGAAAAATAGCCCCAGTCATTGTGACCCTTGTAAGTAAAAGACTAAGAAAACTACCAAGTGGACAGAATGGTTTCTACATGTCCGTTGGTTTTCCAAAAAGGAAAATGAAATTTTTTTGAAAATTTTTAAACAAGGAATACACCACACTGAAGGTGTGTGTGATAGGATAGTTCCCGTCCCCAACCTGTCTCCCCAAAGCCAGTTTTTTAATGGACTTAAAGCAAACCAAATAACCACGTACTTTTTTCTGTATAGTATGAAAATATGAACACATTTTAAGGAAAAAGAAAAAAAAACTAAACCAAAAACCAACAACAAACAAAAACTTTTAGCTGTTCAAAGCGAATACAAGCCTGCCACCTGGAGGAAGGACTGCATCCTTTCAGGTACTAAGTGCTGATTCACTATGAAACCTATTAACCAAAGTCAGAAACATGGCATTGCAGACGTGATCTTTCGTCTACTCTTCTCTGCGCGTAAAGTTGTGTTACGAATTTTTACATTTGTACTAATGAAAAAATAGGAAGCCTGATTTCTCTCATCTTTCCCATTTGTTGTCTCCGCCCTTGGGGTGGGTACCATTGTTGAAGCCATTCTGTGAGGCTCACTGTTGGGTTTGTTGGGGGGAGGGTGGACTTTTTTCTTTTTCTTTCCTTTTTTTTGGCGGGGGGTGGGTAGGGGCATCCTGGATCGTGTGCCAAAGCATTCGTTGCTTTCTTCTCACTATGACTTGTGGGTTTGAGAAAAGAAAATGGAGCTTGCATTTCTCTTTTTTCCTCCATTTCTCCATCTCCCTTGCACGTGGCCTCCAGGGTCTGCTGGAAGGCCACAGAAGTAGGGAGGAACAGTGTTTTTTCCACTCAGATCCTAGTGAAATGCAGAAGAGACTCCAAAATAACTAGGGCTTTGCTCAATGAACTGTCAACACTGACATAAGCTGTAATTGTGCTCACTGTCCACACCAGAGCTTGGGATTTTTCTCAGTCTGTTGGCCACGTACATGGAGAGCTGACCAAAACTAATTTTGTAATATAAACATAAGCTGCACATTTGGTTCAATACTTACATCTATGTTATGCTTCTGTGCAAAGCAATTTCTCTCAGAAGTCTGATAGCCAAAGAAATGTCTCAAGATTTCAGTCAAAATACACACATGGCATGCACACGCCCATATACACACACACACACGCAGAAACAGGCTAAAAAGACATTATTAAAAGCCATCGTGTATCCTGTTAATGTTATCTTTTCTGCTATTTCTTGCATTGCAATAGCGATGGCAGACTTTTTTCAGGGGGGAGCAATTATTCTTGGGATCTATTAATGGAGCAGAAAGGTGGCAGGCAAATGTAAACAGTTGGAATCAGAGGCCAGGTTCTTGAGGGGAAAGGAAGTCCTAACAGGAAAGTGTCTTTATTAAAAGAAAAAAATATAGGAGGGCCTTCTCTAACACATCAGAATAGCCTTCACTATTAGAACTAGAGGATTGCTTCTTTCTAAAAAAATAACCTACTCAAAAGAGCTGTGGGCCACAATAACCTACTGAGCAAAAAGGACGTGCTGAGATGTGGGGATGGCTGTGCAGGTGAGCGATTGGAACCTGCCGCTCATGTTTTCTTCCAAGTCTAGGCAGAAAGTTCCGTTAAAGGAGCAGGCAAGACAGAGCTGTCAATCTGCTTGCTGTCTGAATGTAAATATTTAGGAATAATTAATTGATAATCATGCTCATGTATTATCTAGAAGTAAATTGTGAAATAAAAAAGAGAAACCCCACCTCAAGTTGCCCAGCTGATTAAAAATGCCATCTCCTTCCCCTAACATATTCCCTCTCCCCTGGGGGTTTGAGTTTCTTCTGTTGGCTACTTTGCTGGTTGTGGAAATACTACAGTATAATTGTCCCTCAGATGATTCATGCAGCAATCAGGAGACTACCAGCAAGGAAACTCTAAAAGAAATCCCGGAAGTGGAACTAGTCACTTGTAAAGGTGTTCCCATTTTGCCAGTCTGATGCTAATTGGACCACTGCTAACCTGATCTTCAATACCAACAACATCGTGGTACCCGTTTCACCACCTCAAAAACTGCACAAATACCAACAACCCAGAAACCCAAAACTTCATTGATTAAAACAAATTTTATATTCTCCTAGGACCTGCTCCAAATTCCATCAAGAAAAGCTCCCAGAGAAAAGAAGTTAACAAGATAACATATGACGGATGCTAAATGTTTAAATATATGCCGGCAGCGGTTACATAAGGCCTGCTCAGTTCTGAGATCTATAATTGGGAGGGTATAACTAGGACAGAGAAAATATAAAATAAAAGTAATCTTCCAGAATGGAACAAAAAAGGAAAAAATTCATCCCACAGTCGTAAAACCATTCATGTGCAGTGATTTTTTTTATAGTTTTATAATTTTGTATTGTTTTATAAATTATTTATAAGGTGTTGTAATGCTTCTTATATTAATTTTTTACAGATAAATTTTTTGCTACAAGGCATAAAATGGTGCCTGAACAGATTCTTAGGAATATAAATTATACTATGTAACTCATAAGTCTTTGGGACCACACCTATTATTTAATTTTATGATGACATTTCTTTATTTTATTTTTATTTTATTTTAATGATGACATTTCTTATTTCCACTTGTAAACAACTTCATATGCCAATAGCATTTAAGTGTCTTTTATGTTTCCATGAACTGAAGGTTAAGGTTACCACCAACAAAAAAATAAAAGCCACTTTGGGCATATGCGATTGTATTTCAAGCTTCAATATTTTTCTCACGTATTTTTATATTATTGCCATCTTCATTTTCTTCATTATTTGATGAAAAACATGACAATGTATGTTATATTTTACTTTTGATTGTGTGTTTTCTTTTCTTTTTCAACCAAAAAAAAATATTTTGAACAGTTAAAAGTTTTAATTGCATTTGCAAGGTTTCGGTTTCTTTATGTTGTAATCACACAGATACACACACACACAATGCAACACAACACAAAAGAGAGAACAAAAAAGCAAAAGGAGCTAGAAAAGAAAAAAAAAAAAAACAAGTAGAGGCGTATCAAAGAACTCAAGCTATAACCAAAAAGAAATCGTAAAATGCCTTTGCTCGTTTCTCTACGCTGGACCAAAGTTCAATATTTGTAGGTATATGCACATTGTATAGATATGGCTAAATGTTGCTGACAATCTCGCAATACTAAACTGTTCCTATTTTAAGAAAAAAAAAGAAATACAAACTGTTCATCAGTGTTTTACCTCAGCACTCTACTTGTACCCAGTTAATGACCAAGCTTAAAAAAAAAAAAAAGGAGAAAAGGAAATTGATTTTCATGTCAATGTTTGACTGTAAAATCTGTTTGGATAACATTTTGTAATGAGCTTTTTGTCATGTGATTTGCTTGTCTTCAACTTGAAATTATGTGAGGCACATTTGTTTATTTGTTATTAAGAAAGTGATTTTTTTTTCTTGTCCTATGTGCTATGATCTAGACTGGTCACCAGGGTCACTTATGAGGCACCACAAAGAGATCTGCTTTCTCCATGCTTGGAGGAGGCAGCAGGAAGGGGGGCAGGAAAACAGACTGGGTTGTTTTGGAAAAATCATCATGACAAGAAGTTGACATGATAGACTTGTGACCAAGAAGCCAAACTGGATATTTCAAAGCTCCTTACTTGCTCTGACATTGAAACCAAAGCTGATTTATCTGCACAGGTTGCTTAATGTTAAAAAAAAAAAAAAAAGTAACTGTACTTTATCTAGAGCAATATCTGTATGGTCAGTAAAGCTGCACTTTGTGTATTTCTTAACAGCTTCAGATCTGTCACTTTTAATTTGTAGCATAAAAAATAAAGAATTGTTTGACATGAGCTTACAGGCTAAGTGTGTCTCGCACTCAGATGTGTCATTTAAATTGTAAACATTTAAGTAAGCATACATTATAACCCCGAATGTTAAGAAAAGGAAGGGGTTCAAGACAGACCGGTTAATATCATGATTATTTTAACTTTTCAAATGAAACTACTATACTCACTGGGACTCCTTTGGTTGCAAGATATAGAAATTCAACTCAAACTTACCTAAACAAAAAGATACTATGTTGTTTGACTTAACTGGGAAGTCCTATTGTGGAGCTCAAGAACAGCTGGATACAGTGGTTTCAAAGACATCACCAGCCTGTCCTGCTTGCCTTCCTTCTCAGAGGGATTCTCTAACCACAACCCCAGGGAGTGGAGTCACGTGTCTGTCTCTAAACTAAGCGCTGGTGCTGGGGAATGGTGCATTTAAATCGGCCATTCACCGTCACAGGCCCTGAGGTGAGGCCGTGGGGTCTCTTGAGGACAACCCCATAAGACCACAAGGAATGAAAGCGGAGGCGCCATAAGAACCAGAAGACAGAAGATGAGACATGACAGTGGGCAGACAAAACCCAGAGCCACCGTGGTCTGCTACTGACACCCAGCTGTGAGCCAGGTGTTGTAGAGAGTTCTACTGGGAAAGCAGTGCTCTGCTGCTCTTAGGGAATGTCTGTAATCACATACTCTGGAAAATTGACGCACTTCAATTATGGTCCTACCTGAAATTTAATGTGAGTAGGAGGGGTGAGTTAATGTTGTTATATAGTTTACTAATTCAAAACATAGGAGCATCTCGCCAAAAATGCCAGTAAAATATAATAATAATATTTAGAATCACAATCTCCATACTTTTAGTGACCTTTAGCAAACATTTCTCATGCTACATGGAGATCTGTGTATCAACTTCATGTTATGATTGATAAAAGTGCTTTGGGACAAGCAACAGACCCAAAAGTCTGAGTGCACGTGTGCTATACTTGGGCAAACAAAGTGGCCAGGAAGCTCCAAGACTGACTTTAAGAGGAGCAAAAAAATGGTGATGCCTCTGCCCTCGTGGGTGACAAAAAAACAAAAGAAAGTCATTTTTAAGCTTTCTTTCCATATAAAATACTCTAAAAATATGCTGGGCGAAGGTCCCGCCTGTGATTGTGCCTATTATTATGAAATATGTTTGACTCAGGCAACTCTAAAATATCTTCTTTTTAAAGACAGCCTTCATTCAGATGCAATCATCCCGTATTCCACAAATATCTGCTAAGCATTTCACATGTGCCAGAACATTCTCTGTGCTGGGGACTCAGAAATAAACAGAGCCTTTGCCTACGAGAAACTCATATTCGTAGTGCCAAAACCATTAATATTTCTCCAGAAATTAAAATCATCACACGTTTCTTGTACTATAATATTTCACAAATAAAATAAATTTCAAAATTAAAATGATGAAAAGCAGTTCTGAGGCCAACTTCAAAACAGAAAATGAAATAAGCAGGAATAGCCAAGGCTTAGAGGACAATCACCAGCATCTGTTTTAAATGATTCCAAAAACTGTTCTGACAATAATTTTCTACTAAACCAACCACATACACACAATATATTCAGTGGCAAGTGTAACGGGTTGATGAGTTTAATAAAAAATCTATGGTTGGAAAGAGTTCAGAAGCAGCCTGTCACCGCTCGTCAGGAAAACCGATTTCTCATTAACAAACACAGGGCTGGGCTCCTTATCTGTTGTTCTGCCCTTTGAAGGGAGTCCAGCCAAACGGCACCCATTTTTCTCATCTACTATACGCTACGGAAAGCCATGTCAAAGGAAGAAGTTGACACCTAAGGAGGTGTATTGGACGAAAATCTTTCTAAAACATATGAAATATTGCCATGTCTTCTGAAAGCAGTTCATGAACATAATTTACCCTCTTCTTGAGGGCCTTTCTCCTGCCATTTGCTTTATTCTTGTTAATGGCTCCATGCATTAGCCATCCACAGCAGAAGTCTGGGAGTCCTCCCCACGCCTACACACACACACACACACACACACACACACACACACACACACAGACACACCCCAAGTCACCTAAAGTCCTGGCAATTCTGCCTTGGTTATTCCCTTTGAATCTGTCTCCTGACCTCCATCTCCCACTGCCTCTCACCTGGGTCTCTATGGTCTGCTCCTCCTGGTCTCTCGGCCCATCATACATCTGCCCCCAGAGTAGTCGTTCTAATCTAAAAGGCCAATATCAACATATTTCTCTTTTGTTTAAAACCTTTCCAACGTTTGCCTTTGCCTTCAGAAAAAAAAAAAGACTCCAGCATAGCACACAGTACCTTTCCTCACCTGGTTCTTGTCTCTTTCTTCAGCCTGATCAGTTCCCACGGTTGTGTTCTTTAGAACTTCCTAAAATTTCTCCCATGCCTCAAATATTTTTGCTGCTGTACCCTCTGCTTGGAATGTGCATCCACTGCACTGTTAACCTATCTACCTCGTACTATTCTTTAAGATTCAATTCTATTCAATTTACAAATAGTTATTAGACTCCTACTATGTGCCAGGCATTATGCTTCCTTCATCATAGCATCAATCAAGTTTTCATATTTGTCAGCCACCACTTAAATGTTGCAAAATCACTACTAGAGATGTCTGAATGGCCTGTAGACTTGGCTTAAAGATAAGTGTAGTTTGGCAATATGTTCTTTTAACTAGTTGTCATTTGTGTATGACAGATCTTCCTTGTCTAGTAAGAGTAACAGTAATTTCATATCTGTATGATTTTCAAAGCTCTCTCATATATATTATTTTATTTGCCCCCAGCATAAAGCCCATGGAAATGTGACGATCCCTATTTTATAGATAAGAACTAAGAATCATAAAAGTTAATAGGTTTGACCCAGACGCCGAGTTCATAAGGAGAGCTGGGACTTGACTACATTAGGAACTAGAGTATTCACCAAGGTGAGTATGCATTAAAACATACTCATGGTGGGATCTGATACCAGCATGTCTTTGAATCACCAGTGAAAATTATAGTGTCCGATAGATGGTAGTAGTCCAGGAAAGGCTTACCATTGTTGATGATAAATTCCAACTATCTAATTACCAAGTCCCCTATGAGTTAAGTGAATTTAGCCTCCATGATTAGTGCATAACAGAAACAGTAAAAGGTACATAAAGAGAAATTAGTAATGCCTATATATGCCATGTCATTTTATCCTCACTGAGAGTTAGGGGCTCCATATGAGAATAAGAAGAGTTCCAATCATCCCAAAGGCAAATGAGTTACAACCAATTAAAAGTGAAAGAGAAAGTCAGTGATACTCATCACTAGTCCCACCAGCAAGTGGAGAACAGGCCATGTGTGTGGAAACGGGAAGCTGGCCTGGGACCTGGGCAGGCGATGCACTCCAGAACTTTCTCTGATACGCTAATGTCACTTTAAACAGCTTTAGTGGTGCTCCTGACCATTAAGGACTTCCAGCTTTACCAGAGCTGCTGAGGTGATCATTTGGGAACAAACCATGCTCTTCCCGTTGCCTTATCTATACTACTGAAGTCTGGGATCTGTGTAAAAGTATCTGGGTTAATGGGCTTTGTTATTGAGGTCACTGGGGTATCATCTGTGAAAGAGGGGATGTTTCCAGGGTGTTAGGGTGTTAGCTATTTGCACATACGCAACAATAGGAGAGCCAATATAACCACACAGATCTAAAACTGGAGTAGTTCCAAAAACTGAACTTCAGTAAATGAACAAGGAACTCATGTTCAATAATAACATTCATGGTGAACAGTAATACCGAAGCCCTTTGCATATGTTCTCATTAAGATGCATAAATGCAGAAGAGAGACTGGCATTTCTTGGACATCTACCATGTGTAGGTATTACTGTCCCTCATTTCAAATCTTGCACTGTTATCTGAGATTTGAGCCTGCTTAGACATACATGTGCTACTAATAATTTTCTCATAGAGAAAGGTTGACTAAAACTGACTCACATCTGGACCAACTAAACTCCTTAACTAATGCATCATTAAAGTGGATCACTGGGCCTCAGATGAGTCCACTTCAGATCCATGGTTCTGGTCACCACTTGGGCCACATCTATGGCTACAGATGAAGGAAAAGATATCATTTGGGAAACGTTTTGCTTGGTTTTCCTTGCAGTTTTTGCTGTTGATGATATCTTTTATTGTAGAAAAATTTAGAATGTATAAAGAAACAAGGATATTTCCACTGTAAGCATGTGGAAATGTTCAACTTTTTTTCTTTATATTGCTCTATTTTAACATTTATGATCTGTTTTAAGTGATTGTCTTGAACTTCAGAGACAGAGGATAAATTAGAAAATCAAAAATAGAACTCATATATCTTGAAATCCCACCAAGATTTCAAGTTGTGAAATGCCACAACTGTTTGGGTTGCCAAAACTCATTTATTATTTACCCAGCATCCTAACTAGACCCACCCTGCATCATCTTGGAAGAAAACACAACAGCCCCTGGTTGTCCAGGGGGAGTCATGATGCTCAAGACTATTCCCACACAGGCTTTGCTAACCAAGCAAGAGGCACTAGTGAAGAAAAGTGGGCTTCAGTCATGGAAACCTGAACCACCGGGTAGCGGTAGGTCTGTGGTGGCTGACACCACGAACTTTTTCTCAAGATGAGACCCCCTACCTCTACCTTACATTCAGAGAACGTTTTGTCTTCACGTAAGTCCAAACCATAACAATGCCTTTGAGAACCATATCTTGCACTCACTAAGTATTATACACATGTACCGAGTGGGGAGCCAGTCTATAACATAAAGGCATGGGAAATGACTTCAACCCATCCAAACCACTCTCTGCCATCTAACTTGATAAAACACACCCTGACACACACACATCAAACATCTGCATTGCTTCTTTCCAATAACACAGGCTTCACTCTTACTTTTTAACACACTCCCACTGTGTCATCAGTATTCAAATTCCTACTTTTGGGGTTTGGGCTGCTTTGAATAGAGTGGGCAAGTCTACACAGGCTCCTGGTTCTGCTCCTGGGAGGTCACAGTACAACCAATCTTTCCAAAAAATAAAGTGTGCTCAAGCACTTGCATGTATATATTGTTTATTTCTGCTTCTAGAACTATCAGACTCCCCAGGAGGAACAAAAAAAAAGGAAAAACAAATATATCTGTAGGCTCCAAAAAGTGTGAGAATACAAGACAATTCATTATTTCTTGGATATACCCCCTCAGTTTTCTCAACCAGGGGACTCTACTTACATTTTGTGTTCTCTTGGCCTATTGTTCCTTCTCTCTCCTCACATCCAAACCATAATCAGCCTCGAAGGTCCAGATGAGAGGCCTAAGACTTGAAAATATAACAGTGAAACTGACTATTTGGAGCTGAGATTTAAATGAGGATCTGTTTATTACAGGGGCTAGAAAACAGTGAATATTTTAGGCTGTAAGGGCCTCTGCTGTAGCACAAAATCAGCCATAGGCAGTGTGTAAACAAATGGTAGTGGTTGTGTTCCAATAAAACTTTAGCAACAAAAACAGGCAGCTGGCTGGATTTGGTTCATGGACCATAGTTTACTCACCCCTGATCTATCAGGCTAAGTTGATTTGGAGATCACACAGGCTCTACAAGTCTTCCGTGGGCTTTGGGCATGGACCCAACTTCTGGTTGTCTGTAGCGACACTGTCAGGGTTTGCCCAGAGCCCCTAGAATATTTTTACCCCTTTTCTGTGCACCCTGCTTCAAAATGCTTTGCCACTAAAATTATGCACCTGTGACTTTTCTGGAAGACCTCCTCAGGCTCCTGGAGTCACTTTTCTCCGTAGGAGCGTAGAGTCCCAAGTGCCAGGGAGTTTATGCCCACCAATCCCCACCCCCTAGGGCAAGAGAATGACTGTCCAGTCCATCCCCCCACCCCACCTGCACCCCTGGCCTGAGCACCTCTGGGGCTCATGCTCACTCCAGATTAAGGGATCGGGCTGCAGCTGCCCTCCCCAGAAGGTGGCCTGAAATCACTCCCTCATTCGTCCTGCCTCTTACTCCCTTACCAGGTTTTCCCAAAGTCCTTCCTTAATTAATCACTTATACCCAAATCCTCATCTCTGGGGAAGCTGACCCTCACACACAATCTCAAATTGTTCTAGACATGTTTTGTCTCCAGTGAGTGTTAGCAGACCTTGGAACAGATGCTCAGATATATCCCTAGATGTATGCGGGGCCCAGGAGCCCTGTGGGAAAAACCTCAAATCCAGCCCACAGTTGGAGTTCAAACATATGCCAAAGATCCGAGAGACTAGAGTTCCCTCAGGAACCCAGATTGGAGGGAGGGAGAGGGCTTTTGAAGGAAGATACCTGTGAGTGTGGAGGGGTCCAGCAAGGAGGATCAGCAGAGTCCTGTGCAGCCGTGAGGAGGAGATCTTGTGCGCACTGGGAAGGAAAGAGGTGGGAGAGAACCATGACATTCGGGGTTAAATAGCTCCCCACCTCTAGAAGCAGGGCCAGGTCTAGGGTGAGGCAAGCAAGGCCCATTAGTCACAAAATTCTTTAAGAAGGCACTTGGAGCACGTGTAAAATTTAAATTTGACATCCTACCACCTCACCTTTGTTATGGCCCTTCTCCAGGGCTGGTGCCAAGATGCGGAAAGTTCCTACCAGCCAGAGAAGAGCTTCGGAAGGTCGGCTGCCTGGCAGAAGTTGGCAGCTTTAAAGTGGCGGCAAGGGCAGCGGCTCCTGGGGAAAGGCTGCAGAGCCTGGAACCCTGTGGTTGTGCTCTGCGTGGGACTGGGATGCCAGTGGACTCAACCCCTGGCTTTTCCTGGCATAGGCCAGGCACCCTCTCTGGCTCAGCACCTTCACTTGAACTGTACCCTCTGCCTAGAAAGCTCCTCCTCCCTCGCCTTCTTCCAGTCTTTGCTCAAATCTCATCTTTTAAGTGACCTACGGGGGCCGCCCTAATTAATATTGCTACATGCATCACCACCTCCCAACACGCCCTAAACCCTTAACCTACTCGACTTTTTTTCCCCATAACCCTTTTAATCATCTCACGTGCTATGTAGTTTAATTATTTAATGTATTTGTTGTTTATTTTCTGTCTCTTCCTGCTCGAATATGACCTCCTCAAAGTCAGCAATCTTTATTTGATTTACTTTTTGCAAGCCCTGAGAGCAGTGCCTGGTGTATAATAGGTGCTCAGTAAACATTTGTTGCCTGTAGGAATGAAGGAAGGAGGTTTGGGAACATATTGGTTTAGGGTTGCCAGATCTAGCAAATGAAAACATAAGACACCCAGTTCAATTTGAATTTCAGATGAACAACAAAATTTTTTAGTATAAAAGTGTGTCCCAAATATTTCATGAGATATACTTACACTAAAAAGTTTTCATTGTTCAAACCAAGTGTGGTGGCACACACCTGCAATCCCAGCTACTGAGGCTGGGAAATCACTTGAGCCTGGGGGTTCAAGACCAGCCTGCACGACATAGCAAAATTCTATCTCTAAAAAAGTTTAAGAATTAAAAAGTAAATAACTATAACAATAATAATTGCCATTTGTTGATTGAAACATTGCAATGTGCCAGGCACTGTGTTAAGATTTTCCCCACGTTTAATCTGTACAACAACTCTATAAACTATTTAGGGTCTTTCTTTTGCAGAAGAGGCAACTGAAGCAGAGAGAGCCTAAGTCCCTAGCCCAAAATCTCACAGCTATTAAGTGGAAGAATGAAGATAAAAGAGCAGCTCTGTCTGAACCACAAAGCCTAAAAGTAGATTCTGCCTAACCTAGATGCCCACGGCATTGCCGGAGCGCCCGTCTTGTGACGCTCCTCCCTCCGTTTCTTCCTGGCATTTCTGTGTTCCTCCCAGCACCTGCCACAGTGGCTTTCTACCTGTCCAGTCAAATCCCAACAGAAAGAGACGATCGCCCACATCGTAAGTGGAAGCCCAGGAGCTGCCAGGGTGCTTGCCGCGGCTGCAGACGCTCGCCTCCGACCCCCAGCCCAGACCTCTGCAAGAAAGGAGGCACCCGGCGAGCTTGAGAGATGGTGAATTCCCAGTATCCAAAGGAACTTTTTCAGGAAAACTGTGATAAATCATACCAAAATGGCCCAGCCTTCCTCTCCAGGCCAGATGGGGAGAGATGGAAAGGATGCTCCCTTGTCTGCGAGTCCGAGCCCTCTGTGTGAGATGAAAGGCCTACTTTGGTTGTGCACTACTGGGACACTTTGGATGGGGGGCTATTCAGGACAACAGGCATAAACTGAGACTTCCCTTAAATATTGGTAAATAAATAAAATGCTACTCGTTTGACTCATTTATATGTTGCTTTTTGTGAAAAGTAAAGTTATGATAGTGGTCACAAACTCAGATGCTAACGAGGCCGGGAGATGACGTGCGTGAGTAAAATGAAGCCAGGAGAACAGCAAAAGCACCTGACACTCGGCGCCAGTGTCGGAGGCGATAGGGAGTCGTGGAGAGTGTGGTGAACTCCTGCCTTATCTAAGGGCAGGACTGGGACTCAGCTCTGGCCTATCGTCACTGTGTGGGAAGGCAGAGCCAGGGTTGGCAGATTTTCTAGTTTTCTAGAAAGGCTGAAAATCTTTACTTTTATGTGAATTCTCCTAATTTATTAGCAACAGTTTTTTAAATTTAAATATACACAGACCAAAGAAAATCTACCTAAACACTACTGGTTTTTAACCTCTGAGTATAAAAATTAGACAATTCATAAGGAATGACATGCGGCATCCTTTAAGTAATTTGTTTGTATGTCCATCTGCCCAGCTCTGTGATTGTAGAGACCATGTCTCATCCATTTTTGAGTGTTCAGCACCTACATTGAGCATATACTAAGTGATCAACAAATGTTAAGTGAGATGAAGTACAATACAATCACCAGGGTTGATCCTTTGGTAGCTGTGGTCCTTGGGCAAGAACTCCAGATAGGTGGGAAAATCTATGGACCTCACGGTGCACACCAACACCCCGAGAATAGCTCAAGTGGCATCTCGAGCCCAGCTCAGTATCTTCTCTCCTTCTCTTCTGATTTAACCTCCTCACCCTCAACTTCTAACATCAATGCCATCAGCATTGTATAATCATCAGAGCCTTCATAGAGAAAAAGAAAAGGGAGGAGCTAGACATTTTATCACTGATAGATTAGTAACATTTATTTATATGCTTTTTGGTGTACTAAGACAATTCACATTTAAAGTGATTATTAATATAGCTGGATTCGTTTACATTTGTAGCTGTTTTCTACTCATTGCCCTTGTTCTTTCTTTTTTGTCTTCCACTCTTTCTCTGCTCTCCCTAGTTTTGATTGAACATTTTATATGATTCCATTTTCTCTCCTGTCTAAACATATTGATTATACCCCTCTGTTTAATTTTTTAGAGTTTCCCTTAGAGTTTGCAATATATATTTACAATTAATCCAAGTCCACTTTAAAATAATACTACATTGCTTTACAGTTAGTCCAAGTACCCTGCAATAGAGAATTCCTGATTCTTCCCTTCCATTCCTTATAACATTGCTATCGTTCATTTCACTTATCCATAAACTATAATAACTGAATACATTATTGTTGTTATTATTTGAACGAACTATTATCTGTTAGATCAATTAAGAATAAGAAAAATAAAATATTTTCTTTTATCTTCTTTTTTTATGTAGATTGGAGTGTCTGACCTATATTATTTTCCCTGTCTCTGAAGAATTATTTCAACATTTCTTGCAAGGCAAGTCTACCAGTGATAAATTGCCTAAATTTCTATTTGTCTGATAAAGTCTATTTCTTCTTCACTCTCAAAGGATAATTTCCCTGCATACAGAATTCTAGGCTGGTGGTTTTTTCATTTGGCCCCTCAAATATTTCATTTCACTCTCTTCTCACTTGCTTCATTTCTGATGAGAAGTTTGATATAATTTTTATGTTTGCTCCTCTGGAGGTAAGGTGTTTTTCTTCCTCTGGCTTCTTTCAAGATTTTTCTCTTTGACTTTGATTTTCTGCAGTTGAATAAGATTGTATCATATATACAATATCAAGGACAATTGATTATGCCTTCGTGTAGATTTTTAGTATTTATCCTTTAGTATTTATGGTTGTTCTCTAAGCTCCCTAGATCTGTAGTTTTGTGTCTGTCATTAATTTTGGAGAATTTTCAGATATATTACTTCAAATATTTATTCTGTTCCTTTCTCTTTTTCCTTTCGACATTCACATTACAAATTAGTTGCACCTTTTGTAATTGTCCTACAGTTCTTGGTTATTCTGTTCCATCTTTTCCATTCCTTTTTCTCTTTGCCTTTCAACGTGAGAAGTTTCTATTGACAAATCTTCAAGCTTATTAATTCTTTCCTCGACCATGTCCAGTCTACTTATGAGCCCATCAAAGGCATTCTTCATTTCTGTTACAATATTTTTTATTTCTATCATTTTCTTTGTGTTTCCATCTCTGCTTGCATTACCCATCCCTTCTTGTTGTCCACATTTTCCACTAGAGCTCTTGGCATATTAATTATGGTTAGTTTAAATTCCAGAACTGATAATTCCAAAATCTCTGCCATATCTAAATTTGATTTTGATACTTGTTCTGCCTCTTTTTTGTTTTTTCTGTTTGTTTGTTTGTTTGTTTTCCTTTTAGCATACCTTGTAATCTTTCATTGAAAGCCAGACATGATATAGCAGGTAAAAGAAACTGAGGTAAATGGGCTTTTAGTATAAGGTTTTATGTTTTTCTGGTTAGGGGATAGGCTATGTTGACTGTTGGCTACAGCTGTCATGTCAGAGGCTAAAGTGTCCTCTGATATCCTTGTTTTTGTCTTCCTTGTTGTCTTAGGTTTCCCTAGAGACTTCCTCTTAAATAAAGTCTGAAATGTGTTGTTCTTTCCACTGTAATCCTCTGTTATTATATAGGAACCTGATGAGGCGGTGGTTTGGTGTGGGAGTGGGAAACTGTTCTATAATCCTATGATTAGGTCTCAGTCTTTTAGTGAGCCTGAGTTGAATATTTCCCTTCTCCCAAATCAAAGGCTAGAGGGGGTTGAAATTAGGTATTTCCCTTCTCTTTTCCCTATTTGGTTAGGCTCTAGTAAAATAGTTTCTCTTGAGGGCAGGCATTATTAGGGAGAATAGAGAGCTCTCAGCTACTTCGAAATGGTTACTTTTCCCCTCCCCCAGCAGGAAGCATGAGGGGATTTTTCTCCTGTCTTCACAGTAAGAATCTAATGGAGATCCTGGAAGTGAAACTCAAGAAAGTGAGTCCCCCACCCCCTCAAGACTGGGAATGGATCAAATAGTAGGTCTACTTTTAGCTTTTAGTAAATCTCCATACTGTTTTCCATAGAGGTTGTACTAATTTGCAGTCCCACCAACAGTGTATAAGCATTCTTTTCTCTCTGCATCCATGCCAATGTCCATTGTCTTTGGACATTTTAATAAAAGCCATTCTAACCGGGGTAAGGTGATATCTCATAGTGGTTTTAATTTGCATTTTCCTGATGATTAGTGATATCAAACACTTTTTCACATGTTTATTGACCATTTGTCTATCTTCTTTTGAAAAGCTTCTGTTCATATCTTTTGCTTACTTTTTAATGGGGTTGTTTATTTTTTTTCTTGCTGATTTGCTTGAGTTCTTTGTAGATTCTGGTTATTAGCCCTTTACTGGATGAAAGAGGAGATATTTGATCGAGCTTTCTAAAAATTAAAGTAGGTTCACAGCGAAAAAATATACAAAATCAAATATAAGCTCCTGAGACCACCTTCTTTTCCCCAAGGATGGTAGTTATGTCACCCCTAGGGATTCCCCTATTGAGCTTTGGATCAAAATGAAACCACAGAACACTGTCACATGAACTGCTGCTAAATCAGATCTCTACCTTGTGAAACTGACTTATGTTTTTGGTCAAAATGCAGAACTGTGTTGGTTTGAGCCCATGTACCAGCCTGCCAATGTGTTTCTCAGTAAGGGTTCTATCATTTCATGAAAACATTTACTTGCTCTCAAAGTCTGAAGCCAACTTTTTGGAGATCCTAAATAGATGTCTTCAGCCACAAGTTATAGAAATAATCTCTGACTCTCTTAAATAAAAAGGGAAAATGTATTGAGAGAGAATTGGGAATTCAGAGAATTGAAGTGTGCCTGGTTGATGAGGCTAGGAAAAGGGACAGAAACTATCTTGTAAGGGCTGAGAAACAAGAATCACAATTATCTTTTAGCAGGAATGGTCTATTTAAGATACTCCCACCATCAACCATATGATGCCACTGCCCCTGCCCCAGGTCACTGGTGCTGTCTCCATCTTGAATAGACACTACAATCCCTTTGCCTTGTATCTGAGTGGCCAAGACTCTGCCACATTTTTGGAAGTCAGGAAGTGGGAAAAGGAAAAAGTCTTCTGATGACTTTTTTTTTTTTTTTGAGACAGAGTCTCACTCTGTTGCCCAGGCTAGAGCAACCTCAAACTCCTGGGCTCAAGCAATCCTTCTGCCTCAGCCTCCCGAATAGCTGGGACTACAGGCATGCGCCACCATGCCCAGCTAATTTTTTTTTCTATGTATTTTTAGTTGTCCAATTAATTTCTTTCTGTTTTTAGTAGAGACGGGGTCTCACTCTTGCTCAGGCTGGTTTCGAACTCCTGAGCTCAAACAATGCACCCGCCTCGGCCTCCCAGAGAGCTAGGATTACAGGCGTGAGCCACCGCGCCCGGCCTCCTGATGACTTTTTACATCAGTAGTGAAAGGCTGGGCACTGCTCTTTACATCATGAAAACCACACACAATGGGGAATTTTCTCAATATAGCAGCTAGGGTTGGACACTGGAAAGTCAAAAACTATTAAAGTTCATCATAAGTGGGGTATTTTTATTTTTTTTAATGTTTTAGAATGGCATAAAGCAAAAATTGATATGCAGAGCATATATATTACTACAGATATACTTGTTGGTCACAACCAGCATCTTTTCTGACTGACCTTTGTTATTGAATATTTTGACTATCATTCTGTATTTAAAGCTATATGAAACAGACTTTTTTTAGGATTAGGGTCTAGCTCTGTCACTCAGGCTGGAATGCAATGGCACAATCATAGATCACTGCAGCCTCAAACTCCTGAGCCCAAGTCATCCTCCTACCTCAACCTCCCAAGTAGCAGGGATTACAGGTAGGAACCACTATGCCTGGCTAATTTTTAAATTTTTTTTTTTAGGGACAGGGTCTAGCTATGTTGTCCAGGCTGGTCTCAAACTCCTGGCCTCAAGTGATCCTCCCACTTTGGCCTCCCCAGTTGCTAGGATTACAGGCAAGAGCCACTGCACTCAACTGAAGCAGATTTAATTAAATAAGATGGATGAAAATGGTAATATAATCTTAGCCATATAAAAAAGTATGATTATCAAACAGTGATATGAATTTTCTGGTGTGATTTATGAATGAGTTCTACAGGTAATTCCAAAAGAGGAATCCAGAAATGCTTTGATCTTTGGCAGTAGCACTGGAATAAAGAGGCTAAGGTGAGGATAGCTTGGTTTTGGTTTTTGATGTCGTATATAAAGGCTGGTACACAGTCCTAGGATAAATGTACTCACATATAACAAACCATCCTTTATGTCGTACAAGACAATATGACAGACCAAATGTTCCTGGTCATGAATTTTCCAAAGAAGAGCAACAAGTAACTTGTGGTGGGAAAGGAGTAAAAGAAAGGTCTCTTAAAGGATAGTTATTGTGCTCAAATAGCCGAGCATCTAAGCTAGCAAGAGAGAATTGCAAGGGAAAACGTCAGAATAATAACATGGGCATGCATTCAATGGACCAAAAGGATCAGCTCAAAAAGGAAAACAAACTGGACTCACAAGATAAAATTTTAAAAAGAGACAACTACAAGCAGAGGAGGGCCAGAGGAGGAAGGAAATGGAGGAATCAAAACGAGTCAACACAAAATCTACAAAGAAAAGCAGAACAGATTTTAGGGCCCCAAAACACCACCCACTAGGGCCACATAAAACCCCTGGTGCAGGCAGTCCTCCTCGCTGCACTAAACCTTTCGTTTTTCTCTGCTCAGCCCTGAACCCCCAGAAAGAGGCCTCTATCTACAAACCTCTCCACACTCCCCATTGTTAGAAAGTTGGATCCTTAGAGCTGAAAAATTTCCCTCATTCTGAAGAGGCCCATTATCCTTTGCTATACTTTTAACCACTGTCAATAACTTGTCCCTTTTCCTTCCGTTATTAGTCCTCAGTATTTATAGATGCATCAGTGGTTTCTTTCCTTCAAAATGTGCACATTCAAGTCCCTCGATCCCAGCTGCCTTCAAAATGCATGATTTTGAAAGGAGTGGAACGGAGAGAGAGACAAGGGTTATCTTTATGACGCTTTGCATATCCCCACTTCATCAATGTCTCCTCAATAATGAGAAAGGCCAAGCTGTACCAGGCATTTAGTCCTCTAAGTGGGCACATCTATCAGCCCTCCCTACATATTGATCAGTTGATTGATTTTTAAGATTTATAGACATGCGCTCACTGCCAAGGTCTCTGGGCACCTCTATGACAGTTACATTAAGCAACATAAAGAGGTGGACATTCCCTGTCCCAAAGGCTTCCTCTTGCCGTTCAAGAGATTTTTAAAAAGCACAATAAAAGGTAGACTTCATGCCACACACTGGAGGTCATCCAAAAAAGGTTTGCTCGGGGATCAAAAGGAAAAAGTTTGCAATTTCATAACAAGCCGATACAACCCCTCTCTCCAGCCTTCAGAAATTCAAAGAATCATAATCTCAGATAAGGCCTTAAATGCCATTACTAACGGTTCCCAAACACTAACCCGTGGCATTATGCCAGTCTTTCACTGGTCCCAGTGAAGTTAGAAAAAAGAAAAAAGCCAATGAAGTAAGTTTTCTTAAAAGCTAACTCAATTTAAAGAACTAATTAGTATTCTGAGACGATATCCTTCCCGATTTTTGGTATTAAAATATACTTTGTTGTATAAAATGATGGTGATAGCAGTTGGCAGTTATTTTAAATAATATATCTTTACTTCGACAAAGTCAAAAATTGGCCAGGTGTCTAGGTTAATCCCCAAAATTCACTTGAAAATTTTATTGGTCAATGAATTTCAAAATTTAGAAACTATTGATTTTGCAGATAAGAAACCTGAAGCTCAGAGGGGCTGAATCACCTCTAAGGGCCCAGCCAGTTAGTGGCACAGAATGAATGAAGAGACACACCTTCCACCTTCCACAACTCTGTGCTGCCGCCGCTAAACCTCCACAGTTCCGGGAAGTCCACCTCAGCCCTCCATAGTGGATGTTTGTCGTTGCCTGACATTCCAATTCAAAAATTTTTCCTCTTTGAGGCGTTTCTTCCAACTCTTTAAGTCCTGGCAGGAGGGAGAATCCAACTCTTCCATGAGAACCTGACAAGCACAAGGTGCTGGACAATTTGAGTTAGATAAAGAAAGAGCAGGCTGGGGCCAAGAAGGAAGACTCTTCAAATGTATCTTTTCTGCTTCTTGGCTTTTGAATGGTGTGGATGCATTATTTCAACACATTTTTTCTTTAAAAAAAAAAAAAAGAGCTGACATGGGGATAAGAATGCAAAGAATTACAGAAAATCTAAGAACTATGTCTGGAAAGGAGTTGTGGGTATGGCAACATCCCCACATATGGAACCTAGAGAAATCAACTAGACCAGGGGTCGGCAAACTTTTTCTACAAAGGGACAGACAGATAGTGAATATTTTGGTTTCTTTGCAACTACTCAATTCTGCCGTTGCAGGCCATAGCAGCCGTAGACAGCATGTAAAGAAACGGACACCTCTGTGTTGCGATAAGATTTTATTTATGAAAATAAGCATTGCCTGCACTGGCCCACAGCCTACAGTTTTCTGACCCCTGAACTAAATAAAAAAGCCTAGTAAGCTTTGAAGACACTTGTACAGCCACAGAAACCACAGCCCAGACTAGAAAAGTCTGTGACTGACGATTCGAGACACTAAACATATTGCTGTTCCGCAGAGTTCTGTCCCAGGCCCTCTCCTCTCATTGCATATTCTCTCCCTGGTGAGCCTACTTAAAGCTCCTTTAGCTGCTCTGATCCAGTTCTATTTCTCTGCAAACCAGCTTCCTCTGCTCCTCTGAGAATAGTCTGGACCATGATCCTTGGGTCTGATCAGCTACGCCCAGTGGAGCGCAGTTGACATCACACAAACATGGATTCTGGGCCCTACCCTTGACCGGGAGGCAGTTCAGTGGTGGCAGGCACTGTGCTGGACAGAGAGCCATGAACGTGTCCTACAAGACCCCACGGCCTGTCCTGCCATGGCCGCCGCCTCGTGGCCAGCTCATCCTTCCCTGCCCCTCCGCAGTCTGCCATGCCCCAGCGACCCTGCACCAGCCTGGCCATCCTCTCTCTCTCTTACCTCCGAGCCTTCCCCCAAGCTGGTCCTTTTGCCTGGGAACATATTCTCTTCTCCTGGCTGAGTCCTTCTTGCCTCCCAGGTCCCCATGTAGGTGTCATTCCCTCCAACTGACCTTCCAAGGCAAAGTAGGGTGGTCCTCTTCCAATTTGCTGCTCCCTGGATTATCCCAGCACTTAGTGTTCTATACTATACACTTATCTACCTCTCCAACTTGCCTGTGAACTTCTCAAGGACAACGTTCCCAGAACCTATGCCTGTGGTACCAGCACATTGTCAGTGATCAATAAATACTTGCTAAACAAATGACTCTCTCAACTCCCAGACGCCCCTTCCTTCTCTGTTCCACCCAGCTGAGCTTCAAAATCAATCATTCCAACAATTGTGCAAACTTTCTCAATCCTCTCTCACTCTGTATTACTATGCCCCGCCAGCCCTGCTCATCCTCAGCCCTGATTCAATTCAAACCTCTCTTTTCTTCCTGGGCTGCCCAACTCTGCTGGACAAATTGCGTACAGATGCTGGATGGTACCATTTCAATCGAAGGTCTCCAGTCTCCATGGGGCAATGAGTAGAGTTAAGCAATTTTGTAACTTTCTCTAGTCTGGTACATTTTCCATCCACTGGGCAGTTGTTCTAAAATCTGTCCTGGCTTGGCGTTTAAAGTCTCAGTTTGCTGCTGCTAAGATCCAGTCTGTCTGGAAACGTTGAAGGAGTGACGAAGAGAGGGTGCTCTGAAGTCTGCTGCTATGGCGACTTGAGTTGTGCCTGCAGCTGGGATTTAGACTGTGTAGTGGGGGGAAGAATGAAATCTGCAGATTCCTTCAAGACAGAATTCTCGTAAGGCACAGTGATGTTAAACTAGTAACAGAGCCTTAGTCATTGGACCATTAGCAGGGATTCTAAGAACAAGGTGACTATTATTCAAATGTATGCCTGAGCCAGTCCTTGGGTGCTGCATGCAAGGGAGAAAGGAGACAGAGAGCAAAAACTGAAGAGCTGTTTCCTTTCAGACGGAAGCCCATCAAGGCCTAGGAAACATAGCTTTGGAGCACACCGACAGACAGCACTCAGAGGGGCCAGAAGTGGGAAGCTGCCAGGTCAGAGGAGCAGTGGGCAGCACCACTGCCCAGAGGAGCTGTGTAAGGTCAGTGGAGTGGCCTCTAAGCCCGGTTATGCAGCAGCCACTGGTGGGCATCAGTGGCCTCTAAGCCCGGTTACACAGCAGCCACTGGTGCCCAGTGGGCATCATGGCGACCTCGACACCAGGGGCAGTGGCGGGTGTAGAGGTGTCCCTAGGCTTGTGAAAGACACTTGGGTAACTCCTGAAAAACTAAGCCTAACTCTTGAGCTGCTCACTGTGGCAGGAATATCAGGACTTAGGGAGAGGGAGACCACACTGGAACCCCCAATCGGGAGGAGGCTGTCGATGGGAGGGGGCAAAAGTGGAGGAACCTGTCTGAGGCTGGGGAGGATATCTTAGGGAAACTGGAGAAAAAAATCTAAATTTCATTCTTTGAAACTGTTGAATTCCTTTAAAAATAGCTCCTTCTGGAGGAGAGGGAGCATGTGATGGTAATCTTTGTATTTCCAATGACAAATCCAATCTCCTGGCACCTGGTAAGAGCAAGATAACTAAGAGAATGGATAAGGAGATGACTCACTGAATCCCCTAATGATGGTGACTTGATGTCTTCCAGAGAAAAGAGGTTTGAGAAGGATGGACTTCATAGCTACTATGGCCTGAATGTCCCCAAAATTCATGTTGAAACTTAATCACCAATGTGATAGTACTGAGTTGATGCCTTTAGGAGGTGATTAGTCCTGAGGGCAGAGATCTCATGAATGGAACTAGTGGCGTTATAGAAGGGTCAAGGGAGCATTTGCCCCTTTTCGCCCCTCTGCCTTCCAGGGCACCATCCTGGCAGCAGAGAGCAACCCCTACCAGATACCGAATCTGCTGGCACCTTGACCTTGGACTTCTCAGTCTCCAGAACTGTGAGAAATACAGGTATTTTGTTATAGCAGCAAAAATGGACTAAGTCAATAGCTAAAATAATATTGACCCAAGGACTTCGTCTCGATCCATGAATGTGGATACAAGAGATGCAAACTGTCTTTATCACAGGGACTTAGACTCTGGGGAAGGAGGAAAACCTCATTGAAATGTAGACTATGTCTACTTCAATACTTCACAATATTTTTAATCACATGGCCCACCAGGAAAAGCTTTACCTGCCACAGTCCTCCAGCCTGAGGGTTGAGGATTTGGAGGGAGTGGTCTGCCAATAAACTGTGGGCTGGGCTTTGAAAAGTTAGTGAACTAAGAGAAGAAGCAAAGAAAACGGAAGAAACAGCAGCCAGCCCACAGTGGCAGCTTCAGTTAAGGAGAGGCACTGACAGCTCATCCGAGCTGAGGTCCAACTCAGGAAGGGCGAGGAGTGCTACCTGGTGTAATCTTGTCCGAATCCCTTTACAAGTCAACTGTTGGATCCAAGTGTCCTCCCAGAGAGTAGCTTTCCCAGGCCTGTGGGTAAGATTAACTAGAGTTCGTCTCAAGTCATGTCAGAAAAACTTGGATTGGTATGGAAAGGCAATAAACTTAAAAGCAGTAGGTCCATTATTTCTTCTCTCAAGATTGACATTTTTCAATAAATATCCATTTCTACCTGGTCTAGACATGTGATATTTAGTCATATATGTCACACTTGCAGTGAAAAAGTTCACTGACCAAAAAGATAAAAATAAAATAAAATATCAGGTAAATCATTCAAATTAAATATTTCTATTAGATTTCATTTTCCAGCTGTTTTAACCTAATAGAATTTGTTTCTTTAATTTCAAACTATATAATGCTTTTTGACTGAACAGTGATTATCTTTCCAGCCCAATGGCCTTTTCCTGTCAATGGCAATTAAATCCACAGAGATGATTTCTTTCTAACGTTCGAGATTCTTATTTTCCCATTGTACATCAGATATTTTGCTCAAGTCAAGCAAATTTTGTTAGGAAAATTTTATCTGATAAGACAGGATCCAAAATTCCCAAATTAAGATGCAAACCTCTTAGGGGTGTGCCAATGGAAATGTTTTATTATGTAATTTGTACATATTGATAGACTTTGTATATATAGATAGGGCCTTGTACATGTTGATAGACTGAAAACCTGATTTTCATCTTCATTGTTCTGTTTTGTTTTCTTTAAGTGTATTTTCTGGGTTCACATCTCTGCTTGTTCCAATATAGACCTCCAAAAATTTTCTTTAATGTTACTTACTATTGTGGAGCTTCATATTTTATATAAGATTTTGTTTTTGTTTTTGTTTATGAAGATGGAGTCTCGCTGTGTTGCCCTGGCTAGAGTGTAGTGGTGTCATCATAGCTCATTGCAACCTCAAACTCCTGGGCTCAGGTGATCCTCCTGCCTCAGCCTCCCAAGTAGCTGGTACTACAGGTGTGTGCCATGATGTCCAGCTAATTTTACTATTTATTTTTTTTTAGTAAAGATGGGGTCTCACTCTTGCTCAGGCTGATCCTAAACTCCTGAGCTCAAATGATCCTCCTGCCTCAGCCTCCCAGAGTGCTAGGATTACAGGCGTGAGCCACCGTGCCCAGCCTATGTAAGATTTTAAATCTCATTATTTCAAATGACCATTTCAAATGACCATACTACCACTTAGTATGTATAGGTGAATCTTTTAGGGAAGAGTGAACAAAATAGAACATGAGTCTACAAAAACGAAAACACCCTGGATTTTAAAGTTCTTTTCAAACCATAAAAATAAATAGGCAAATCAGAATAAAATACAAAGCTTTCATTCTTCCTTTTCTCCCTTCTCTAAACTATGCAAATCAAATCTACATGTTATTGTGCTTTAAATGGTTTTTACAGTCTTACAACTTTACTCATTGCTCTTACATTGGATGAATCCAATTGATCCTATACTCTCATCCAGAATATCGTTTTGTTCTACCAGATTTTTTATTCAGCAATCTAAAAACAATTAGATTCTACCAACAACCAATGAGGAGTACTTGACACAGATGTTCAGGGAAAAAAAAATTAAGAAAACTCTATTCTAGAGTCAGCTCTTTTTTCTCAATCTCCAGACAGGCAAAACAAACAAGCTTGCATGTCATGAGGCACAGAAGGAAGCTGGCCAGAAGGAACGGAAGCAATGCTTTTCCTCCGTTTCGCCTTAACTGAGGATTAGACTTTAGACAAGTATATTTTTGGTTTGGATTTTTTATTTTGTCTGAGCACAATACTTCTTTCTCTGGGCCACTGAAGAAGTTTGACTTTAATGGAATAATGATATTGGCTTTAGTGTTTAGCTTTAATAAGAATAATAACTGCCACTTATTAAACTCTTCCTTCCAGGAACCAAAGTAAGTACTTCACCAAAAAATTGTGTGTGTGTGTGTGTGTGTGTGAATACGCATGCAGTTGTATGTTCTTAATTTTCACAACCCCATGGAGGTCTTATTACCTCCATTATAAAGATGAGGAGGAGCTTAGAAAGCTTAACTAAGAAAATGTCAAAGGGAGAAATTAAACTCATGCCTGTTGATTAAGAACCTATGCCCTGAATCTCACTGCTAACGGCCCATATAGCACTTATTGTACACCCTTCATTTCTAAAATGCTCATCACCCAAGAACATGGGCCTCCAGTCCAGACTCATCAGTGTAAGGTCTCCATTCTACTTGAAACCCAGGGCAAAACTTATACAAATTTTGAGCTTTCAGAAGCTTCTAGAATTTCCCAAAGTGCAGGTCTTCATGGGCAATGAAGATGACATGTCTTATGTATTCTCTGACAATCACTCAAACCTGGGAGTTGGGAGAAAGAAATAAAATAATAATAACTAGTGTTCATCTCCCTGAAACTTCTCCCACCCTGCAGGCTCGGAGGAAGAATTAGCTGCTCTGGCTGTTTTGAAGACTGGTTCCAAAAGCAGTTCAAACCACAAATATAATAAAATGTTACCATCTTTTGAGAATCAGAAAGTGGTTTCACTCAAATCTAAATATCTTTATGTGCAGTAGAATCACTGATATGTTTTTAAAAGGGAGAAAGTTTGAAATTTACAGTTATATAAAACTGCTATTTACCTCCATGGTACTTGCGTATAATAGAGCACTTTGTAATCATGCACGGTGAAGGTTGTTAGAGCACTTCACTAATGTACAGATGCACTTTGATGGGAAAAAAAAGAAGAAAAAAGGTGGCACTCTTTCAACTTCAACTGAACAGAAGTTTTCTTTAATTCGTAGGAAAGAAAAAAGAATTTCTCCTAAAACGACATCTGTGTAAAGCTATAGAAATGTGCTGTTTCAATCACTGTTTCAAACACAAGGGATTTTATACGAGCATTTATTATAGCTTATAGTTTAACCTCCTCAAAACTCATTCTATACTGTTCACTTGTTCAAATGACATTTGATCCTTTTTTTAATTGAACATTTTGCTACTAAACAGGAATTTTAAAAGACAAGAGAAACAAGCATAGTAATTGCAGCTTTCTCAGAGGTGGAAGAGCTGGATGGTCTTCCACCCCAAAGGCACTAAGACAAGAAGATGGAGATTTCCCAGAATTTCCAAAATAATAATTGATTTATTTTGCCAATTTTTGAAAATTTGTAATTTCCAAGGAATTATTAAATATAAATTGGTATATTCATTGCTCATTTGTGGAACATACAGAAACAGCCTCTTTGTTGATAAAAGAAAGAAAAAAGCAAAGAAAGTGAATTGTTAAAAGCCATAAATGTTAGCAATGACTTCGTCCTCAACAGTTTGGAACTTTGGACTTCCAACCAGGCAAATAAACATGACCTGAAACTGTTTAAAACAAAGTTAATTTTCATTTTTTATCATCAACCAAAAGAGTTTTTCTATGATCACAATGCATTCTGATTTAATGATAAAAATAAGTGAGGTATCCCAAGAATGGAAAGACAAGCACCACATGTACTCACCATCAAATTGGTATTAACTGATCAACACATAAGTGCACATATAAGAATAACATCTATTGGATGTCGGGCAGGGAGAGGGGGGAGGAAGGAGGATGGGACGGGTATATGTGTACACAAAGAGTGCAATGCGCACCACCCGAAGGATGAACATACTTGAAACTTGGACTTAGGGGGCGAGAGGGGTGCAAGGGCAACATACGTAACCTAAACATCTGTACCCCCATAATATGCTGAAATAAAAAATAAATAAATAAAAAAATAATAATAATTGGTAATAATAATGTCATCAATGATTAAGAATCTACCAAAGGCCAATACTATACTATTAATAATTGCATATAAAAATTATGTCATTTAATTTCATTGTCACTTTACATGTGAAGAAACTAATGCTCACATGGGTCACAGCACCAGACAGCAGCACAGTGTGGTGGTAAAACCATCTTTTGGGTTTGGTTAAGATGTGTAGTTGGCCTAATGGAGTCATTTTGTGACAATCAAGGCCATAACAACTTGATGCATACCCAACAGGAGAGAAAGAAGAAAGGCTCAAATCTAATAGGCAGGATGGCCTCTCTTCAGACCGTGGCATGGTCGTGGCCAACCACATGTCATGTTTCATGAGATCTCCAAGACAGCAAGAAACAACTAAGGGTGGGCAAACATTGGGAGACAGTTTACCATTCTTCCTTTACTGAGATCCATTCCTTCCCCTTTGATTAGGATGTTTGGGATTGCTTTCACAGAAACTCTTCATGAGTTCTGCTCATCAGCAACTCAGACCATTTAGTTCCTTACTCACTTCAGTGGGACAACCTGTCCACCTCCTCTTCCCCAATCTATAACTCTCACTTCCTCAGGGACCCAACTCTCAGGTTTCAGAAACCTTCTCTGACCTGCCACTGCTCATGCCCATCACTCCTTGCTTGCCTTCTTTCTTCATTCCGTACAGGGCTTGGAATCTTCCTTCCCCAACCATAAGTTCCTCAAGGGCCAGAATTCTACTTCTACTGCTCCTGCCTCTCCAGGTGCCTGTTAAATTGATGTGCTAATGATAATTTTATTCTTATTTAGTTTAAAGATACTGAACCCAGAGGATATGACCTCCAAACCACACTCATCTATTAGGGTGCCCATGACTCAGGGACTCACTAAGACTGCTTAATGCATTATTCAGCCAGTTTATTGATTCTGTTTTCCATCTGTAATAAACGCACATGCCCTCTTCCCAAACAATATCTCAGTAAGTATAAGATAATTCAACTCCACTTAAAACCTGCCATGAGTTTCTATGAGCGGCTTAAGCACTTACTTTTTACGAGTTCAGCAATCCTGGGTCCATCAAAATTTTCGTCTGTAAGTGAGACTTCTTAATGATATTACTCTGGATTTGGGCATCATTCAATTAAGTAATCCTACCATTTGTGTTATTTCAGCTAACCTATGCTATGGATGTCAAATAAACTCAGATTTCTTGGAGCATAAAAGTTTATGTTTTGTTCACAAAGTCCAGTTTGGACTTTGGAGAGAAGGTTGTCCTTTACCCAGTCACTATGGCAGTAGAAGAGAGCAGAGGGGAGAGGGATAACTGCCTCCACCTAAAAGTGACTCCTGCCTCTTCCACTCATAGCCTATTGGCCAGAACTAGTCACATGGTGCCAACCCACTTGCAAGGAATGCTGGGAAATGTAGGGGAGCACATAGACATTCAGTAAGCATTTACTGACAGTCTCTGATGCACCATTCATTAAGGCCAATTCAAATGTCTTTTTCTCCATGACTCTCTCCAATCTTCCCCAAATAGGTGTGGTCTCATCTTTGCTCCAAATTCTCACTACCCCATTGGCCCATGTCCATGTCTTCCATAGTTTATAATCTATGCCATAGAGGGGATGTGCTTGTTTTACCCAAACTTTCCTAACCCTAAGCTCCTTGAAGTAGGGGCCTATGTCATAGTCAGTTCTATAGCCCCCTTTTAAAACCTAGCACAGCTCAAAAATGTTTGTTGAGTTCACAAGAATCAAATAGGGATGAAGGAAGTAGGAATCCAAAAGCACCTTTGAGAAAAAAGGAAAAAGAAAAGCAACAAAGTTTGTTAAAATTCAGAGGCAAAAACATCTCTTTGGAAAATGCTTCCCCATTTTTTCATGTTCAGTGGGCATAGCAAGATGGCATCGTTTGAAAACATTGGCCATGACTGAACGATATATTACAGATTTGTTTAATATTGGCAGTTTTTTAAAAATGTTCCTTTAAACAGAGTCTCAGCAAGGCAAAGCTTTTCCTCCCAGCACTGCTTTAAAAGTTAGAAGGCAGCTTTCTGCCCATTCCAAATCACCAGAAGTAAAGTATCAAGTCATAAATGCCCCCCAGTGACTGACTGGGCTAGCTGGGGTGTTTTTTTTTTCCTCTCTACTTCGCAGAAAGAAAAGACAGTAAAAGTTCCTTCAGCAAGCTGCCAAGGTGCTCCCAGGCCATTGTGCAGAATCATTGTCAGGTTAAATTAGGGAGTACAGACTCCATGAGTGTAAAAAAATCAATACTTGATGGAAGATTGCTCCCCGGAAAATCTGTTTTGATTCCAGGATTAATTCGCAACCAAAGGCTTCTGCAAAATGACATGCCATTAGTCAGAAAATGAACACATTCTATCCTTGAAATTGGATGGAAATATGTCAGCTGATTGACCCATTCTTTCTCCTCACTCTCTGGGCAGAAAGAGTGGGTGTGGTAGCTATGTGAATTAGTGCCCCAAACCTGGTCCATTTTCAAAACAGGATAAAAAAATATTTTTTTAAAGTCCAATGTGAATTGGGAGTATTCTCCAGGCCATTGTTGGAGAGCTATTGCAAATGTGTTTCGTCAAGGCAAATGCATTTGTCTGGAAGGCTCCACTCTCCTGAGTTTTCTAAGCCTCAGAATAAACCCTACTAAAAATCTTAAAATAAAACAAAGATTTTTTCCCCCCTCAAAGCAGTGACCTGCAATATTAATGACAATGTAATCTCTTTGTCATAAAGTAACACTCCTCACACTCCTGTCTGTTAGGCTTCTCAGCTAAAACCCTTTGCAAGAGGCAAGTACCAGCTCTTCAGCTGTGCTGGTGTCGTGGGTCTTCAGGGCGTTTTGTGACTTGTGCTGTTAGATCGGCAGGAGGAATGAATTTGATTCCACAGACTTTAATATACATAAAAGTCACTGTCTTTATCTCCTCTGAATCAAATTAAATCTGATTCTGAGGTATCAGTCATTAGGAATGTTTCACCATCCCCACAGTGATGAAAAGTCCCCAGGATCTGTGACAGAGCAAATGTTTAGAGACACCCTTCTGTTCTTCTGTCCATACTGGTCACCACTGGTAACCTCATAGTCCAAGCCTGCACCGTTTCTAGAACACAAGTGGTCTTACTATTTCCCTCGGGCACAGAAAACCATGTCAACCTTGGAGTTCTGGTGCCAAGCATCAGGCTTCTCTCTCCTCTCTGCTTGCCACACGTCTGCCATCCGTACTAAAAGACACAACCAACCCTCTCTCCTCCTCCGCCTCCTCCACCTCGAGTCTCCTCTATAAGTTCATCGTTACAAAAACCAACACAAGGAAAAGGCGTTGTTCTCAAACACCAAGCTTTCCAGCCTTTTTGGCAAGACAACATAGATGCCTTGTTAAATTTTGGAATGGGATAGAGAAATTAAAGGAAGACAAAACCCACTTACTCTATTGGCAGCTCACACACTCACAGACACACCCTGAAGGGCTGGTGCTGCAGCAGCTCCAGCGGAGCTCTCCACTCCGCCTCTGCCCGCAGGGCACGGGCCTCATCTCCAGGCACAAAAGGACATTTTAATCTACTTGCTGATGTACTCTGAGCCTGCACCACGACCGCTAACAGTGTCAAACCTGCTGAATGTGTGGAACCGGAGAGGGGTCATGACATTAGATGTTTGTATTCATTTTGCTGGGAGAGAATTCGCCAAGGTGAAGCTCACCTCCTTCCCAGAGCGCCTTTCCCTGCAGATACCAAAGACAAAGACAGCAGTCACGTGGCTAACGACCAGGCAACAGAAACAGTCCCCCCAGGAGAAGACAGCAGGGCTGAGCCTCATTACCCATGGTGACTTCATTAGAATCCTCTTACTCAGGAGTAAATTGAGATGGCAGGAGATTGTCTTGAAACCTGCATTTAAAAAAGAAAAGCTTCAAAATTGCTGTGTAGGCACTGGTGCTCCAGACACACCAGAGAATTCCTCGTTACCCCAGCTTAACAGCTCACCCTCCGGACTGTAGCTGGCGTGGACGATATTCCATGGGAACATTCAGGGGGGAAAAAGAACCTTAGAGAAGAAAGCAGATGCCAACACCCAAAGGATGGATGGCACAAAAGCCAACATAAGTCATCTAATTCTAATACTTCAGTTTGCTAGATCAGCCTGAACCCCACAAGCACCTGAATCAGTGGCCCCGGGTGCAATCCTATTAGCATGAATCTTCACTCTTTAGAAAGTGTGGATTTTTGTGAAACTAAATAAATACACTAAATGCCTAAATGGTTATATTGGAAGGTTTTCTCACCCTTGCTTATAAATGGGAAGAGGAAAGTATCAAAGTCACATTAAACACCAATATGTCTTAGTAATAGACAATAATCACTTTTATTCTTTTGCATGGTCACAGACATGCTAGGACTATCATAAAATAAGAATAAAATTTCTGAATAAATGAAAAGAGAACTGTCAATATCCAGCCCCTTCTAAACATAAAAGCACAGTTTCATCTGGAACTAAGACCACAATCTCTAAAATCTTTCTCCAGGTACAATGAAGATGGAAGAAGTTGGTGTAATAATTGATTACACCAAAATATTTCCACTTTCATACAAGGATCTTACATATTAGGGCTCAATTGCTGAGTCTATCTTTTAGTTCTATTTAGAGCATCACCCCTCCCCCATACACTGGGAACACATCCAGCCTTGCCACAGCAGGATGTAGGGAATAGAATGTGGATGAGGAATCCAGAAACTCAGATCGTTTGGCTGAGTCTTCCACTAGTTACAGAATTCTAGGGCCATCTGCAAAGTACAGGGCTTTTCTAAACTGCAGATAGTTGGAAAGATTTTTAGATCATGTTCTCAGAACTCCTGGTATTTCCTTTTCCAGACACATTGAAGAGGTGTTTCCATACACACACACACACACACACACACATACGCACACACATGTTAGAGATGTGGTACTTCCTTATGCGTTGAGGAAGAGGTATTTGAAGTCCTGTGTGTCTCCAAATGTGTGAATGGTAAAAAGATTATGCAAAGCAATGACTATTTCCCCTCTGACTTTTTCGGCTCGAAGGCAACTTGATGCCAAAATTTTCAATTGACTCATAATGTTTGCTGATACAGCTTAAATAACAGTGTCTGCGTATGTTCTCTGTGTATACTCAGGTAACCTGAACCTAACCAGCCTTGAAACCCTGTTAAAAGGTAAAGAAGATATTCAAGATACATCTGAACTAATTCAAGAGTCTTCTCAGACACTCTAAAAGGACAGAATTCTGGTTATTCTTGGTTATTCTCCCCAAACTATACAGTGAAAATGTGGAAGTTCTAGGGCTAGCAAGATAGAAAGATGATTTCTGGAGAAGGCCCTTGCCCACTCTTAAGAACTGTCCTTATGTGTCCTCTGAAAAAAGTCACTGACTTATTGCAATCACTTACATTCAGTTGTTAGAATGACCAACTTCTGCCCTGCTGATGGAATCCAAAAGAAGGCAGTAAAACTTGGTAAGGCACCAGGCAGGCCACTTTCTGGTCTGGAATGTTCCATCCTTAGCATTGTTTTGTGAGATTTGCAGAGATGTAACCCTAGAGGGTGAGCACAGGCAGAAGAGTGGACAGTCCACAACTCTGTGAGGAGAGCCCATCCACCTGCCCACCTCTTCTGTGTCCTCTGGCTTGTGGGCCACACGCAGGAGGCTGGGTGTCACGGAGACCACCCGAGAGCTGTGAGGAGGGCTGCCACAGAGCCCACCCCAGGTGCGCTCATCACTCCTGACACACACACACACGCCCTCTTTCCCCCTTCTGAGATGCTTTCTCAGCTGGGGAAAGTATAGTCATGCCACTGGCATCAGAGTGGAATTCTGGGCTGTCACACCCCTGCCAGGTCACTCCCAGCTCTGCTTTGGCCCACGAAGTTCTGCCTTCCTAACTGACTCAGCTCTTGGGTTCCTTTCCCTTCCTTCCATCTCCACAGCACCTACCAGGCACACTGACATACATTGCCGATAATATTATTTTGGAGGTCTTTGCTGTAAGTTGAAGCAAAAGCACTTAGGGAGGCATAAGATCTGACTGGGAAACCCTTGGGAAAATTACTTAAACTTGCTTAGCTTAACTTCCTGACCCATTAGCCATGTGAGAGAGAGAGAGGTCTTGTTTCCAAAGGATGGACTCTAGTGCTGGTTCAGAGCAGATGCTCAGGACATCTTAACAACACCCCCACCCCCTTCTCCACGTGCCTATTCCTTGTCTTTCCAACTATAGTGTGAGCAGCTCAAATGAAGTGACCACATCTCTTACCAGGCACTTCTAAGGAGTATGATGTGGTTCGAAGTTAAAGATAACTGGGTTCAAATCCCAGCTCCCACTATCTACCATTTCTCTCCCTGCCTGTGAAAGTTTGAACGAGTCCTTTAGTCTCTTGAAGTCTCAACTTCCTCATCCACTGGGGCTGAAATAATAATCACCGCACAGGCTGATGTGAGAACCAATGACATGAGTGCCTAGCACAGGACAGGCACTTGGTAGGTGGTCCATAAAAGGATCCTCTTTTTCCTAGTAAATGTTCTTCCATTTTGATACACTGTAGCTAAATAATGCCTCTGGCAGGCCCTCAATACCAAGAGGGATGGGATTCATTCTTCCAGTTTTTGGTCAGAAATTCTCCCAAAATATAATATCGTGTCTTCTTACTTCTTGAACACCACAGATCCCTGACCCAGAGGAGAGCAACTTGCAGAGGCATGAAGCAGTCCCAACCAAATTATTGGAGTAAGCTATTGAGTCAAAAGACAGTTATTTTCAGGATTTACCTTTAATTCCAATTTCTTTTCTTTCCAAACTCATCCTCCTTACAGGATATAGCAAGGAAAGCAATCTTAAGAAAAAGATCATTCATTTATTCACTGTTCTAGGTGTTGAAAGGGATATAGAGACAAATTTACGAAAGCAAAAAAAAAAAAGAAGATTGGCTGGATTACGAAATCTCACAAAGGAAAATTTGAGTGAGATCTTACTCCCAAACCAAATTTTCCTACACAAGCCAGAACAATGAAACTTTGAATGATAATCAGATTTTGGTTTTGAAGTCCATTTAGGCATTTCTTAAAGGAATTAGTTTGTAGGCTTTTTTTTCTACTTTGTCTTATAAAGGACAATGAACTTTATGTATGACTTTCCATCAGAATTTGCAGGTTGTAGTTCACAGGAGTTAATGACTTTTTTCTCTTCAATTTCACCTCGCAAGATGAAGCAGAGCTGCACTAGGGTTTTCCTACGGCAAGGCAACTGGTCAATACCTTGCTGCTTGCTCTGTCAATGCCATCAAAATATTGTTTAATAATTTAGGAGCAACCATGTAATTTTCTTCCCTAGCAAGAGCAAATTAGGCACTTACTAAATAATTGACAAAAATACTTAATTCTAGGGATGTCTTGAGAATGTGCTATTATTCAAAAAAGAATTTAAGATAAAATTTTTCTTCAACTATTCAACATGTTACTTTTATTTTCACACTATTTTCATGCCTGGTCATATCTTGAAAGTCATGTCAGAGTTTGTCCCCCTCAATCTTGATTTCCTCCCTGCAAAGTGGTATACAAGTATCCATATGGGGTAGGTATGTGCCATCCTTGGTCAAGATCGCTTGGAAAGGTGGGCTGGGGCTCAGGTAGGTCAAAGACTCTCTTCTTTAGGCCTGTACCAACCAGGGACACAAATGGGAGCACCAGTGATTTGGGTCCTTAGGGTTTCAATGTCAAAGAGAAGCTCTCATCAAGGACACTCAGACTTGGAACTCTGCCCTGGCCATCTACCGGAGAGGTGCTCACTCGTCATCAGTCTCCTGGGCTGAGATTTAGCTGTTCGGTCAGGCTGTCTCTTAATTATCCCATTTGCAGGCCTTTAGGCGTTTTATTTAACCCTTAACTACCAAAATGTCCTAGGTAGACTTACAATTCAAAGGCCAGGATATTAACTTATGATTTTACAAGTTTGAAGATAGGGAAAGAGTGGTATAGGGTCTTCTGTCCCTATTTCAACAAACAGTCATTGTCTAGAATGTTCTCACTGTACTCTCCCCAAAGGGCAAGTCCCATAATGATACTTCAAATTATTCAAATAAGAGCCAACAATCAATCTCTCTCTCTCCCTCTCTCTGTAAGGAAAACATCAGCCCACCTCTCCAATACCATCTTCTTCCTACCTGAACACTGCAGCCTCCCTAGTAGCTAACATCTCTTCAGCGCCCATCATGTGCTAAATACTCTCTGGCCTCACTGGCAGCAGAATGAGAGATTGTTCCAGAATCCTCAAACCCTGCCCCAGCTATAGAGACCCAAAAGTCATTCTGTGTTATTCTAGGGACCACCCTTATGGACAGTGATACACATGACCAGAATTTCAGCAGAGGATACTGTTCTAACAACGCCTACCTCTTGGGCTGTGAAATCCAGGCTACGTTTTATATAGTGTCATGATCATATGCACTCATTATAGCAATCAAAATAATTAAAGAGCATTTTAACCTTTTCTTGAATCTCTCAAGGAACATTATCACACTCAATAGCACTTCTTTAAAAGCACTTTTCTTTTCCTCTCTTATTTTCACACATCTTGTGACCCTTCAGAAAAACTCCCTCTATACACCTCCTTCTCCCAATTCTATACCCCAGGTGTTCTTGGCATCTGCCTGTCCACACAGCTTTGGCTTTTGTTCTCCTCCCCTTTGCTTCCCACCACTCTAGTCCAATCTCTTTCTTCCCTATCAGAAAATCCCATGGTTGATTAAAAAAAAGAAAGCACAGAGTAATAAACACAAAGTTCATGTTCTAGTGAAGAAACAGAGATAGTAATAAACAAGCAGTGAACCGAAATTATCAGATAGAGTGTGTTTTCTGATAGACACAGTGCCACAAAGAAAACAGAATCTGGTGACGTGAAAAGGAGAAATGGTACAGGAGAACAGGGTCACTGCAGATTAGATGCCAAGAAAGACATTTCTGAGGACACGGTTTTAAAGCCGACATCTAGGACGGGTGCAGTGGCTCACACCTGTAATCCTAGCACTTTGAGAGGCTGAGGCAGGAGGATTGCTTGAGGCTAGGAGTTCGAGACCAGCATGGACCACATATTGAGACTTCATCTCTAGAAAAAATAAAAAAATTAGCCAGGCATGGTGGTGCACACCTGTAGTCCCAGCTACTTGGGAGACTGGGACAGGAAAATCACTTGAGCCCAGGAGTTTGAGGTTACAGTGAGCTATGACGATGCCACTGCACTCCATCCAGCCTGGGGGACAGAGAGAGACTCTGGCTCAAAATAATAATAATAATAAAGCTGACATCTGCATGACAAGAGAAAGCTACTCTTGCAAACATCTGGGAGAAAAATTCCCAAGAAGAGGGAACAGCTAGTGCAATGTCTCTAACGTGGAAATAAGCTTAGCACGATGATACGTAGCAGAGGAGAGAGATGTCTGGAATGAATTCTTAGAACTGCCTTAGTCTTTCACCTCCTCCCATCAATGCCCTGAAGCCTGAGCACAACCAAGGTGGAGCCCCCAAAGGATAGGCTACAGTAGACCTTATCTCTCTTTACCAATGTTCTTTGCCCACCCTGCGGCGGGGACTAAAGTACCCACCCCATTGAACCCAGGTGCAGTCATGTCACTTGTTTGGCCCAGTGATGTGTGATGTGAGTCACTTCCGTGTCACTTTGTGCTTCATCATGTCCTTTCTCTTTCCCCTCTGCCAGGTCACCAGCAGTGTTCCAGAAAATGACTGCTCTATTAGCCTAGGTCCTGATATGAAGAAGGCAATGATGTGGAACAAAGCCCTCAGCCAATCCACTATGGAAGTGATGTGAGCAAGAAATAAACCTTCACTGTTTTATCCATTGTGTTTAGGGGTTATTTGTTATCGTGGCATAACTTTGCCCAGCCTAATGATACACAGTCCTTGAGCGATACCCTACAATGACAATAATTCTAAAGAAAAGCAGTTCCCCAGCTGGCCCCCTAACTCTTCCCCATCCCCAGCCACAACTACCTGTGAGGGGAAATACCTCAGTGGCTCAGCGAGGAGTCCTGTGATGAGTTAGTTCTCCCTGCTTCCTCCACTCCCACCCCCTCTACTGGCATGACAGTTCCCCTCTGTCTGAGGGATGCTCCCCCCGACACTACCGCTTCCCACTGGGCCCTGCATATCACCTGCTGTTCAGGATTCTGAGACACAGGCGGGAAGAATACAGTGCCTTTCTCTCTCTCTCATTTTGTGTTAGACTCTTTTAGAAGAACATGAAGATGGTGCTGCTTGTGTCTTTCAGAAAGTTTAGTCTGATCAGCTCTTTTAGTCATTCCTTTCCACTCTTGTCCCTCTTGGGATGGCGCTGAGAGGCAGAGCCAAGAGCTAAGCAGGGGGCCCTACTTGGATTGTTCTCCCATCCCAAGTGTGTCTGTGCCCAGGCCATTGAGCCTGACCATCTCTCCTTTGGGATACATTTTTCTCCAAGAGGCTCTTTAGTCCCTCCTATAAATAGCATTCTAGTAAGCTGCTCTGCTAGAAGAGAACTCCCCTTGGTGAAGGGAACTTGAGCCTAAGTTGAGACATCCTCACTGTAGGGAGCGTCCTTAACCAAAGACCCCAGCTGCTGTGCTCTGGAATCCATCAGGATTTCAAGGCCATGCTTCTTACTGGCTGCTACCAGCCAACAATCCGGCAGCAGGAGTACCCGGGCAGGCCTATTCCTGGGAGATACGGGGTTCTGCTAACAAACAGCTTTGGCTCGAGGACACCCAAACAGCTGTGCTGAACTTTCCTTGCAATGCATGGCAGTCTAGGACATTTCTGTTCCACTTTTTCCTTTCTTCATACAGGATCAGCCTTGCCTTGTGGTCTGATGGTTCTCCCAGCTTTATCCAGCACCTTCCCTGTCTTCTCTCACACAGGTGTTCCCTCCAATAAGTCATGATACTTATAGTCCTATCTTAGCACCTGCTTCTCAAAGGAGTTTAGACTAACATGCCCTGCTAATCCACTAAATATTTAGCCATAAAAGTGGAACAGCTGTCAGTTGGGAGAAGCATCACATTGTGAATTTTAAACTCCCCAACTAATGGAAAAATAAACCAGCAATCAGTACTCTGGAAAAACAGATCCAGTATATAAGATTCATTGCAACTGAACGCACACCTTTAGTAATAGAATAAGTGCAGATTAAAACCATAACAAGATACCTTCTCAAATTGGCAAAGATGAAAAAAAAAGTATGATACAGGATTTGCAGTTTCCGGGAAATAGCACTCTCACACATTGCTATTGGAAGCATAAATTAATACAACTTTTCTAGAAGGCAATTCATCAATGCCCATCAATCCTTTTTAAAGATGTACAATTTAACTTTCAGAAATTATTTTAGGAAAATAATTCGGGGTATATGCTACAAGATTGTGTAGCATAAAACGTAGCCATGTATATGTCACTTGTGAACTATCTATTCATGTCCTTTGACCATTTTCTCATGTTCCCTTTCCAATTGTAGCATTCTGTAATATTCCTTCTGCCAACACCCCTTATCAAACCGGTTTTCAAGTTATTCCTTTGAGATAGAGCCTACCATTTGGCCACAGGGGCCTAGCTGGTGCCTTTAAATGTAGGAAGCAGAATGGATGGGGACAGGGACAAAATAGACCCATCAAAAGGGCACAACATCTACGAAGCCCTGGTTGACTGTGGCCACACAGGAATGTGACTCAGGGTAACCAAAATCTACATGTGGAAAGTTTAGATGAAATTGAAGATTTTTAGACTAAATTGAAGATTTTTAGATGCTGGAAACTGATTTTTTTTTGAAGAGTGTTAAACTGTACCCCCAAATAAAACACACTTGTAGGCCATCAATTTAAACCTGAAGTCCAGCACCGTCATTTTTATAAATGATCTAATAGGGTGTGGTAGCAATACAAACAGACTTCTTGGATCTTGTGTTGCAAGGAGCATAATTGACTAATGGCCCCAGCTGCTGCCCTTCTGGATCCTTCCCCAAGCTCACAGTGGGGCCACACTTGCCCCAGGCTGCTCCCAACCAATGACTGTGCACAGGAAACGATGAAGACTCACTCTTTGTAAACAGAGCTCCCTTCACAGGTGACTTTGACTTGAGGACTCCCCATCGGGCTGAACTGATGCCGCAGTCTGAGACACTTCCTACCCAGTCACCCTTCCTTTCTCCCTCTCTCAGAAGCATCAGACCTGTCATTCTCTGAAGGTTCTCCCACCTTCTCCTGCTGCTTCCCTCTGCCCCCACAGTCATTTCCTATAGTCAGTCGTTGCACATCTAACCCCGTCTTGGCATCTGCCTGTCAGAGGACCAACTAACCCATCAGGCAAGAGGTAAAATCACTTGTCTGAGGTCACAAGACTAATTGTTGACTGCACAAAATTAAAACCCTTACTTGCCATAATTCCTGTTTTAGTCAAGAATAACTTATATTTCATTCTAACCAACTGGAAGAATAGAAGTGCTGTTAACAGAAATAAGAGAATCAGGAAAAGAAGTAGGCTGAGATAGGTAAGAAAAGGTCATGAATTCCAGGAGGTGACATAATGGTAATTTAGGTTTTTATGTGTCATAAGGGTCTAGACATAAGTAAAAGTAATGAAGCAGTGCTGATTGACTCCAAACAATGTCCTTTGCAACTGAAAATAGGCATTTATATAAGGAATTGAAAATCATTTCTACAGGCCAAAAGGGGAACTATCTTTATAGTTCTGGCTATTGGCTTAAGGAAGACCGATAGGTACAGAAATCGTATTTGACAAAATCTAACATCCATTCCTGATTCGTAAAAAAATAAAACTCAACAAACAAGGAAAAGAAAGAAACTTTCTCACTCAAATAAAAAACATCTATGAAAAACCAACAGCTAACACCATACTTAATGATAAAAGACTGAATGCCTTCCCCACTAATGTTAGAAATAAGATAAGAATACCTACTCTCTCCCTTTTTTTTATTTCAGAATATTAAGGGGTCACAAACATTTTGGTTACATAAATTGAAGAATATCTACTCTCACTATTTCTTTTTTTTTTTTTTTTTTTGAGACAGAGTCTCACTATGTTGCCCGGGCTAGAGTGCCGTGGCGTCAGCCTAGCTCACAGCAACCTCAAACTCCTGGGCTCAAGCGATCCTCCTGCCTCAGCCTCTCGAGTAGCTGAGACTACAGGCATGCGCCACCATGCCCGGCTAGATTTTTCTATATATTTTTAGTTGTCCAATTAATTTCTTTCTAATTGTAGTAGAGGCGGGGTCTCGCTCTTGCTCAGGCTGGTTTCGAACTCCTGAGCTCAAACAATCCGCCCGCCTCAGCCTCCCAGAGAGCTAGGATTACAGGCATAAGTCACTGCGCCCGGCCTACTCTCGCTATTTCTAATCAATATTGTACCAGAGGTTTTAGCCAGTGCAATAAAACAAGGAAAAAAGTATGGCATACAGTTTGGAAAAGAATAAGTAAAACTTCTTTTACTTACAGATAACATGTTCATATATATAGAACATCCTATAGAATCTACCCAAAAAAACCAACAGAATTAATAAAGGAGTTTAGCAAGGTGGCAGGAGACCAGAGCAATATACAAATCATATACAAATCAATTATATTTCTATATACTAGCCATGAACAGTCAGAAATTAAAATTCAAAAAATAATAACATCTACAATAACATCAAAAGATATGAAACACTTAGGTGTAAATCTGACAAAAGCTGTGAAAGAGAGGTCCACTGGACACTAGAAAACATTGCTGAGAGAAATTAAAGAAGACCTAAATTGGTGGAGAGAAATAATATGTTCATTATTTGAAGACTAAATACTGTTAACATGTCAATTCTCCCAGCAAGATATATAGATTCTGTACAATTCCAATCAAAATCTCACCAGAACGTTTTTTAGAAATTGGGAAACTGATTTTGACATTCATATGAAAGTGCAAAGAATCTAGAATAGCCAAAACAACTTGGAAAGAGATGACCAATTTGGAGGACTAATACCAGCTGATTTTAAGATTTATTATAAAGCTACTGTAATCAAGACAATGAGACAAGGTAGCATTGGCATTAAGACCAATAAATAGGACACACTTGAAGCTCGGACTTGGGGGGGAGGGAGGGTAAGGTCATCATATGTAACCTAGTCATCTGTACCCTCATAACATGCTGAAATAAAAAAAAAAGTCATACAAGACATGAAAATTAAAAAAAAAAAAATTAAGTCATTCTGAGTCAAAGAAAATAAAGAGTACACAAAGATATTGATCTCAACATACATACAATACTAATAAAAAAGTAATTGAAAACAAACTGTTGAAAGAGGGTATCCTTATGTGGAATACTGTTATGCCATTATAAATCATGTTTCTCAAATAAAATTTAATGTCATGGTAAAAAAGAAAAAGACCAATAAATAGGTCGATGGGACAGAAGACAGAATCCAGAAATAGACCTTCACATATGTAAACAATTGCTTTTTTTACAAAAATGCAAAGATAATTTGGTGGAAAAACAATAGCCTTTCAACAAATAGCTCTGAAACAATTTGATGTACATATGCAAAAAAAAGAAGCTATCTCACATTATTTAAAAAATTAACTCAAAATGGATAATAGACTTAAAAGTAAAACATAAGACTATAAAACATCTAGAAGGAAACACAGGAGAAAACCTTTGTAACTTTAGGTTAGGCAAAAATTTTTTAGTTACAACACAAAAGCACAATTTATAAAAGAACAAAGTGCTAAATTAAATTTCATCAAAATTTAAAACTCTACTCTTTGAAATACATTGTTGAGACAATGAAAAAACAAGTCACAAACCAACATAAAATATATATAAATCATATATCTGATAAAAGACTTACATCCAAAAAGTATGCTAACAGATAATTATAATACTTTAACTCCTAATAGGTATTGAGATTTTTTTTAGGGACAGACACTGTGCTAAATGTTTTACATGTTCTTGGTATTTAATCCCCATAACCCTGTGAATTAGGAAATATTAGCCATACATTGCAAAAGGGAAAATAAAGTCTCAGAAAAGTTGGCATGGATTATTTCATTTAGTCCTTCACAATAACTCAGCATAGGCTAGGTTTTACAATAACTGAAACCCGCGAAACTCACTGACATCACAAAAAACAAACAAAAAATTTGTTTCCCATTCAAACAGAGTTGGCAGTGGATTTAAGTGACTCTTCACGGCCACCGTCCTCCACACTGGGTCTGAGAGATCCAGGCACCATCTGGAACATGAAGCCTCAAAAGACATGGCAAGTAGGAGAGAGAGCTGGAGGTTTTCACACTAGCAATTCAATGGTTCAGCTGTGAAATTACACATGTCACTTCCCCCCACAGTGCACTGGCCAGAATTAGTCACGTGGACCCACTTAACTGCAAGGAGGGAAATATCATTTGTCTGTGTGCCCTGGAAAAAAAAAGAGCCGAAAGTGGTGAACATCAGACATTACCCCAACAGGTAATATTTAAGTTGCATTTTATGTCACAGTTTAGAAAAATTGGTAGAAATTGCTTTCTTCCTCAACTAAAATGTTCTTCCAGATACATACGATGGTCTTTATAATTTCTTTCTTACACTTTTATTCATCATCTTAAAGTAGCATTTGCCAGCAAAGATCCACATTTCCGGGAGTTTGGAATATCCTACTCGTCTTCTTAATTGACAGGGCCTGAAGATAATTGGTAAAAAATTTAAATCATATTAAGCTTCGAAAGGAAAAGAGAGACTAATGACTGTTATTGTTAATGTATTTGGCTCTTATGAAAAGGTAAATTAGCCCACACTCCTATCATCATCAGACTCACTACAGGCAACGAGAAATAAAACACAAGGTTACAGATAGAGTCACCCGTTGAACAGCTACAGGTCTTTCTGGTATAAAAATCAACTAAGAGCTAAAGGCATTTTCATGGTCAAATAAGTGAAGTAAATAGTCAATTAAAGTAATTAGGCTTCTATTCTGACGAATTTTGTCTAAAACCATTAGGTAGCCAATATGCATTATGAATTTCAAAATGGGAACATTATATAGAGTGTTTACTTACTTGATCTTGGAAAAGTCTTGACATCTTGAGAAACCCTAATGTCAGGCACAACACAGTTCAGGAAACCTTGCCCTGGAGAAACTAAAATGAGATGTTAGTCTGGTACACAGTCTCTCCCTCACACCTACTGAAACGCCACCATGGGCTAAGAGCTGAAGCCCCCAGCTGGTTTCATGAAGTCACAGCTCCCTCCCTGCTGCAGAGTCTTTTTCCTGGATCCCAACCAATGATTCCTCTCCCCTCAGTTCTCAGCTGATAGCCAGGCCAGATCATATCTGTCTCTACCTAGGAATCGCTGAGTTGGCCTGTTCCACTCCGCATCATCAAATACTCGCTCGGAAGGAGCTCAGAAGTATTGTAGAGAGTGCTTCCCTCTGGACTGAGCCATAGCCCAGCCAACGCTCCTCATAGGGAAGTTTATAAAGGGAATCCTGGCTAAATGTTTAACACCAGGCTGAAGGTTAAAAACAGAGTGTGTTCATGGATAAATGGACCATTTATGAGACTTATTAACAAATACACCCCAAACCTGAGATCTATACTCCAAAGCCAACTCACAACTCAGATATCCTATCGAGCTGCTTAGCCAGCTGATCATATATTTCCAGTGGCAATAGCCTGACAAGCCTAGAGCGATGCTGGCAAGAGACATTATCAGAGAAGTTACTTCCATAGAGAATATGTCTTCAGCCATCAGATAAGTTGGACTTATTAGAACTCAAAATTTCTCAGTAGTTTATAATCTCTATTAACCACCACCTATAGACAGACCTAACACTACTTGTCTCTAAATCACCACTGTTAAACAAATGAATTTGTTAGGACACAACCTTTTTATATTTGAACATAAACTTTCCAGACAAATTTTGTTATCAAAGAGCATGATGATTAAGGGCCCACAATTGCTCCGAGTGGAAATGAAATTCAGATTTCTTAAGCCACAAATACCAGGCTAAGTCTTTCATCTTGTACGCTTATACCAACATTCACAATGAAAAGCAGAAATACAGTATTTGGGTTATAATCTTGTCTAAAGTGGCTACATGTCTGAAGACTGGCAACGTGGACCGGTGTCCCCATCACTAAACTAACAGCCTTCTGTACCTCCATTTTCTAATCTATAAAACAGAGAGCATCAAGTTGCAAAAGAATATTAATATATAGTGTAATTTCCATTACTATAAAATAAATGTGTAATATTAGGGGGGAAAGCTAAAAGAATGTGTACCAAATTATATGTGAAATATAATTATATACATATTTTTGTGTTAGTATTTTCAAGGTGAAATTCTAGAAGAATGTGTAACAACGGTTATCTCTACAATTGGATTAAAGATACTTTTACTTTCTTGATCATACGTTTATTAATTCGCAATGTGCGTGTTTTTCTTTAGTAATCAAATTAAAATTTTCCAAAAACCAGAAAAGGGAAATCCATTGTGTCAACCAGAAAGCATTAAAAACAGAAAATAAAACTATTAACATATTAAAAGAAAAAAAACAGAGAGCATCGCAAGCATTCCCACCACCTCACGAGTTCTACAAAGAAGAATCATACACATGTCTGTCAAGTTTATATGTAATTCCCCATCCCCCGGGAGTTGTCCCAAACACAAAATTTTTATTCGTTTGAAAGCTTTACTACTGAGGGAAGACAGTGAAAGTTAAAATGGAAGGAAGTTACATAACTAATGGGGATTTTTTCCCTACCTCCTCTCTTACCTAGAAAAATAAAATATTTAATTACTGATCTAACACATAGACTTACATAGCTCTCAAAAACACACGTAACCTAAACATCTGTACCCCATAATATGCTGAAATTTAAAAAAAAAAAAAAAACTACAGGTAAAGTTTCATTTCTTTACTATTTCACAGGGGGATTAAAGGCCCAGAGACTCTTACCTCTGGCTGGTGTCTGAGCTGTAGAAAAGAATCTCTATATCTCCAAAAAGAAAAAAATAAAACAGTTATAAAAATAAAGTCACCATTACAAGAGGGCTGAACAAATATCCTAGCCAGGTATCAGCCTTTTGGCTCTGAAAAAAAGGATGCAATGTATATCCCAGAAGCATAAATAACTCCGTAGTGCTGCTCAGGCCCTCTTTCCCATGACAAATGATTGTTACTACCCTGCACTCTGCCCACCATACTCACACCCAGACACTCACACTCACACTTCCCATTCCAACAGACCTGAGCACAGCAGTCATTAGACCACAGACATTCAAAATAGCTTCAAAATCAAATCAACTTTTATTTTCCCTTGGCGCCACCTTGGCATGGCTACATAAAATATCTTCGATTGATGCAGAAATGCCTGGAGAGAGCACAGCCTTCATATTTGGGTGCTGATAGGTGCAGTACAGAATAAAACAAAACAATCACCCAGGTGGTTCGACTAATAGAGTCTACATTAGACCGGGGGACTGAGATTACTAAAAGAAAAGTATTATAAAATGCCTTAGGATTAAGCAAGGCTCTAGCTGTTCTGTTCTACTAGGAAAACCTCAAAGGAGCTGAACTTCAAAAATTACTCAACAAAAACAAGTGAGGATGAAGGGAGAGAGAGTGGAGAGAGACGGAGAATTGGATCACAAAAGGTGTTAGAAAGATAGTTGAAAACAGTTGCACAGAGTGAGAGGCATGAAATCCATTTTCTACCTATGAATGAAGTACTATCATTACCCATATATATTCAGCAATGCCAGGAAATTTGCCAATATTCTTCAGAATTAGGAAAGGTTGCTCCATCTTTCATATTCTCCCTTTTTTTTTTTTTTTTTTTTTCACACTGTCCTATCATCTCATTCTTTTATGTTATTTTGAACCTCATGTTACATAGAATGCAAGCATTTTTACATTTTGGATGAATAAAACAGAAACTTTCTAAACTTACTTTTTTCCAAT
>NW_012150186.1:2850780-2857168 GCF_000956105.1 Propithecus coquereli | reverse complement strand
TTTTTGAGACAGCGTCTTGCTCTGTCGCCCAGGCTGGAGTGCAGTGGCCTGATCATAGCTCACTGTAACCTCGAACTCCTGGGCTCAAGTGATCCTCCTACCTCAGCCCAAAGTGCTGGGATGACAGGCCTGCGCCACTGCCCCCAGCCCTCTCTATCAGGGTGGAAATTGGCAAGCTTATGTAATATTATAAAATCTTCACTTAATTTTTAATTGAAGTGCATTCACAACATGAAGTTTAGATGGGGATTCAGTCCAAAAAAGAAAACAAGAATTAGTAGTTAAGTCTCTCTTGCCACATAGGTGTGAACTAATAGTGATGCGTGCATTTTGCATGCCAGCCTCACAACTCACTTTGTACTGTTTTTCTTACCCTCATTTTCTAAGCCCTGTATCCTAATTGCTCTTTCTAATATTGTATTTTGTATTTACATTTTTGGCCACATTTAAATTAATTTTTAAAGGCTTAAAACAGATAGCTTATATTTATTAATATTTGTGACTAAAAACATACAGCTAAATCCCTTCTGGTTAACCTTTGTTATATTCCGGAAGTGTATGGGGAGTGTTCATTCATGACATTACAGGCAAAATCAACAGTCGGTGGACATTGAACTATAACAGTGGTTCTCAAAGTGTGGCCCTGGCCCACCAACCTCAGCATCACCTGAAGACTTATGACAAACGCGAATTCTCAGGTCCCACCCCAGGCCTACTACTTTAGTTTTCTTTCTCTGCATGACGGATTACCACAAAACAACACACAGGTGTTGTCTCAGTTTCCATAGACCAGGGTCAGGGCACAGGCTATTGTGTCCCCCACTCAGGGACTCCTCAGGCTGAAATCAAGGTGTTACCTGGGGCTATGACCTCATTTGACACCTGGAGCCCTCTTCCAGGTTCATTGGTTATAGGAAAAATTCAGTTCCTTGTGGCTGTAGGACTGAGGTCCTCACTGTCTTGCTGGCTGCCAGCTGGGGACTATTCTCAGATTGTAGAGGCTGCTTGACATTCCCTGCCATGTGGCCTTCTCTATAACATGGTCATTTGTTTCTTTAAGGCCAGGAAGAAAACTCTCTTGCTTCAAATCTAAGAGGAAGGCATAGATAAAGTAATGTAACGTGACTTGATATAACGATAATGATATCATCACTTTCATCATATAACCTAGTCAAGAAAGTGGCATCTCATCCTATTTCCAGGCCCTGCCCACATTCAAGGGGAGAGGATTACACAGGGTGTGTACACTGGGGGACGGGAATCTTGGGGCCATCTCAGAATTCTACCTGCCACACCTATCGAATCAGAGCAACTGAGCCAAGATCCTGCATGACTTCCCCATGCCTCCCAATTCTTCGTCATAGAGAAATTGAAGGAGATGGAATAATCTAAGGTTTCTGTCAAATGAGTGTATACTTAGTGCTTCAAAAGAAACTTATCCCCCAAAAAATATTCAGCCACCTTGAGCTTTACAGGTACATCCTGCTCTATGTGGGAAATCAGACTTTCCACCCTGACAGCTGAAAGGCCAGATCAATCAAGGGGATAATTATACAGATCATTTTCCTGGCTCCCACGGGCATAAAGGTTCTAAGGGGCTGCATATTTATGCAGCTGCTGTTAAAAATTCAACCACAGCATTTATTTCAATGAACTCCTTTGACTACATGTTCAACAGATTCACCGAGGGACTACATAAAACATTATCTCTATTAGTTCAAATTTTCTGACTTCTTAAAAGCTTCTGGTGACTGAAGGAAAAATGCATCTGTAATATGCCCCCTGCCATTACAAATACATTCATTGAAATACAAACAGCCTGACGATGCTAAGTGAGCATTAAGCACATGCGCACACATGCACGCACACACAGGCTAGCTTGAGTGTGACCATTTTTAAACACACGTTATGTTTAAGGCTTTACAGTTATTAACAGAACCAGGGCATATATACAAACTATCAAAACACCACTTTAAGCTGTAATGATCCCTTTTTCTAAGCACCCTTTAATCCCAAATGCTCAGTGCTACCTGGGCTGCACACCGATTAGACTCTGAGTGGACAGAAGGCAGGCACGAGTTTCTGGGATCCTTGGTATGACGCTGCCCAACTTCCAGCCCCAAACCTCCTCCCAGAGAGAGGGGGGTTTGTAGTACAATATTAATTCATATGGGTTGGTGCCACCTCTTTACTGAAATCAAGTTCTTTGTCGGAGAGTTTACCAACACAGAAGGAAGTTGCCTTTGAAAGAAGCAAAGACGTTCCTTTCAACACTGTCTGTAGTGGCTATTCCAAGACACCACACAAAGTATAGAACACAACACCTTTTCTGGAGCGCCTATGCTACCACACCCTGGTTATTTAGCTGTGTAGACTTAGAGAGGGCGGCTGATTCTAACCACCTTGGGATAACATACAAAGAGTGCTTTTGCTGCCCTGCTGTCCCGTGTGATGGTGTCTCTTTGTAACTACCAAATAGGAAGCTGTCTCGAAAGGAGCCACTGTGCAAAAGCAGGAAAGGACTAGCTACTACAAACAGTAACCTGGGAGACCAAGGCCATCATGAGAGACATGGCTTTGCCTAACCTCAGGGCAGCTAGGAAAGGATTCCTCTGTAGGCGCAGACCCCCCTAGCACTGAGAATTACTGTTTGTCCTTGAAAATTCACCCTGAGAGGAGACTTGCAAGCTCCTCTCTGTAGGCCCTGGAGAGTCCCTGGAACTCTTTGTTGAAGAAATGGGGACTCTGTTGTGGGGGGCAGAATGCTTGGACACACACCACAGGGTGAATGGGAAGTCCCCTGTCCTGTTGGAAAGGCTGGATCTGAGGACAGGAAGTAGGGGCTGTCAGTAAGGGGGAAGTTGCCCCCTCTCCTGGTGCTGACCAGAGTAAGGGGGATCCCTCCCTTGCATTACACTTATTTTGCTGATGAGAAACTGACACCCTAAGAGTTCGTACCACAGCAAATCAGTGGTGATGCCAAGACTCACATTTTGGTCTCCTGATACCGTGTTCATTTTCCTGTATGCTTCCCCCATCTTAAACCTCTTATACTTCAGTCTAGATGAGCACATGCTTATAGACTCCTTTTGAGGCCTTGAATGAAAGGTAACCTAGAAATGTGGAGTAGTGTATATTTTCCCGTAGAATCATTGGCTATCTGTGGGAAGAGAAAATTATCTTAATCCATTTCTAACCTTAGAATCAACTCTTGGAAAAGCTAATAATATCCTTTTTTGGTCTTCCTGCTCTTATAAGCTGAATGAATTTCAATCAGCAGCAAAACGGCTTAAATAACGGATTTAAGAGAGAATATTGAAATAAATGGAACAAATACAGAAGACCCAGGAGTAAAAGTTGCTGCCTGTTGGCCAAGGAATGACCTTATCTGCAGGTTATGTATAGCAGAATGGTTAGAACTATGCCAAAGACACGGGGACCGTCGGGCCTCCCCACCACCTCTCCCTTGTCTCATAGGGGACCTCGAAACCAGGGGATGAAGCGGGGACAGAAGGAATAAATCATTTCATTCTAAGCCCGCAGCCCAATTCCGGGTGTGACTATATTTGGGGTTCGCCCCGCTCAGGAGGCTCCACGCTTAGCCTCCTCTGACAGAACGGAGAATATCATAAACAGGGAATGGCAGTGACAACTCTCTGGGTCTGACCCAGGCAGTGGATGTCGGGGTCAGACTGGGTTAGACTACATGGTGGATTGTTCACATAGGATGAATTATTTGGCTCAAACGTTGTATCCAAAATGGCCCTTGCTGATGTACATTATTCCACTAAGAGAATGCCCATAACCACTTTGCAAGCGATTCATGTAAATTAAGCAATCAGCGAGATGCTTAACTATTGGTCTACATTCTTAATATATTTGACTTTCAGAAAAGAAAGAGCTGATGGTGGAAATTTCAGACACTTCTTAAAACATCCTTTCTTTCTCAACCCACCTCAAAAGTCACTTTCCATAGACTCTCCCTCTCAATGTTGCAGAAACTCTGCCCAGCGAAGCAGCTTTCCAGTGCCGGACTCCTTGCAGGAATTTTGGTCATTCTTTTATTTGGTCGCCCCTATTTCTCAGGCCCCTGGGGTTCACATTTTCTTATAGCAGGCCTTTTTACTTCGCTTCCTGCTCTTTCCCCTAGCCCCTTAGAAGCCCGATGGAAGGATTTTATTTTCATTGTTAAATCTATGGTCTCCATTTTGCGATTTTATTTTCCTGGTACCAGCCCTAGAGAAAAACACTTATAAGCACATTGGAGACTTCCAGGAAAGGGGAATTGCATTAAATAATAAAGCCCAAGCTGGCAGGAATGATTTTGAACTGTCTACTCCTGAGGGAAGGCATTTCAGGGGATGTTTTCTTATTTTGCTGCCCTCGTCCAAATCTACATTCCTGGGTACCTACAGAGGTGAGAGCAAGACTGTCCATTCCAAAAAGCAATTTCGTGTGAGTTTTTGTGTTTTTGTTTGTTTCATTTTTCTTTAGAAAAAGCATTTTTTTTTTTTTTGTCACTTGAGACTTCAGTAAAGTTACCTTTACTCTATATCTTTATACCTTTAGGGAGTGCCAACTTTCCAGAGGAGGGACTTAGACAATTTGACAGGGACAATCCTTAGTGTCTGCCGGTAATGCTTGTCCTTCTTTCCTTTAACACAACCATTAAATGAAGAGCATCACCCTTGCGGCTAAGAGGACCGAAGCCCGTAGTGTTTCCAAGTCCAGTCCTTTAGCGCCACCTGGTGCTAACTGCTCTGATCACTCTTTTATCCAATAAATACAAATTTCTTTTTGAAAGTCCTGACTACACAAAAGTCTGATAAACATAGCACCAAATCCACATAGGTAGGTAAAGCCTAGATTAAAGGACAATTTTAGCATTGTCATTCGCAGGGTCTTGGTACACAGTAAACACTAGAGCAATTTTAGTGGCTGGTTTTTATTGTCATGGTTGTTGCTGTCAAAGGAAAAATTCAAAAGAGGGGAATTTAGGAAAATTTACAGTGTCTAAGACATAGTAGATTTTTCAAAATATCCATAAATTGCCTTTTATAAGACACAAATAATAATTACTGGAAAATCTAATAAATATAGTATTTGTTGTTAAAGAGACACTACCTCAACTAATTAAAATGTTTGCAGAAAGGCAGGCTCTCTCTGCTTGAAATCTATCCATAACTCAGGGTTTACCAAAATGTCAGGTTGTTTCTTTTCATATTTTAGAATATTCCTAGAAAACAGGGATGTTAGTGCCTATCCCTACCTGAGAAAACACAGCAAATAATATAACTTTTGATTGTTTCAGAGTTATCTAGGGGCCTTAAAATTATTATTCTGAAAATAAAAATGTACAGACAGAAGGTAAACATCTACTCAGAATCCAGGATGTGCCTTAAAAGCCGAGGTATGTGTTTTCTCTTGTTTTTTTCCTATCGTTGAGTGCAGCAAAACATTTCTATTAATTAAAGCTGAACTGTTACACACGAATGCACTTTATACATAAACGCATATTTGTAAATTCACGAACATAATGAGTCCCAAAACTCAAGGCCTAAAAGAAATTACCGAAGGCACTGAGCTATCCAGTGGTTAAAATTATGCCATCTGAAAATAAGTTCTTCAGTGGTGTATAGTTCAAATGAAGCAGGAAAACTAAGAGGGAATTGGTTAAACAAATATGATTATAATCCAAACTTCAATAATCAAAACTTCACAAATCAAAAACATTTTTCTTAATGTTTTACATGCCTCATCTCATTTAATCTTCACAGCAACCTCATGAGGCTGTTACAGCGCCTGAATCTTTGTTGCAAATTGGCTCATACACAATTGGTAAATGTTTGTAACACATCTTGCTGATTCATACTTGATTCTTCCCAGCACATTACTGTTTTAAAGTGATCAGGGACAAGCTTTCTCACAATGATAGAGGAGATTTAGTAAATAAATGAAGTCTTCAAGAAAAGAGGAAAAAAGCGTATCGAAGTCCTTTCTTTAGTGCAAGCAAAGGCTGATTTAGAGACTTCAATAACCACTGGGTTTTCTGCTATGTTAATCCATTTGGCAAAGCTACAAGTGCTTATGAAAATAGTTGTAAAAATATATCTTCCTTATTAAAGTGGTAGATTAGTGAAGATTACAGGCAATGCCTTCCAGCACCCATAACTTGAAGGAGGGAGCACCAGCCCCAGTGTAGAAGGCTGCAAAGGATTGATTGCCTGAGATTCCAGGTGCCAAAGCCTGTACAGAACCATGCACCTACTTTCACTAGAATTCTTATTGTTTTTTCAGTGCTCTGATTACTGCGATCGCTCAAGGTCAGGAGTTCGAGACCAGCCTGAGCAAGAGCAAGACCCCATCTCTACTAAAAAAAATAGAAAGA
>NW_012150186.1:2823308-2850713 GCF_000956105.1 Propithecus coquereli | reverse complement strand
AGGATCGCTTGAGCCCAGGAGTTTGAGGTTGCTGTGAGCTAGGATGACGCCACGGCACTCACTCTAGCCCGGGCAACAAAGCGAGACTCCGTCTCAAAAAAAAACAAAAAAAAACAAAAAAACAAAAAAAAAAACAATATTTGCATTCCCATGTTCATCGCAGCATTATTCACAACAACCAAGAGGTAGAGACCACCCAAATGTTCATTGACAGATGAATGCATAAGCAAAATGTCGTATATACATACAATGGAATACTATTCAGCTTTAAAAAGAGGAAAATACTGTCATATGCTACAACATGGATGAACCTGGAGGACATCGTGCTAAGTGAATTAAGCCAGGCACAGAAGAACAAATACTGCATGATTCCACTTGAACAAGGTAGCCAAAGCAGTCAAATTTACAGAAGCAGAAATTAGAACGGTGGTTGCCAGGAGCTAGGGGAGGGGGAAATGTGGAGTTTCTGTGAAATGGGTATGGAGTTTCAGCCATGCAAGATGAAAAAGTTCTAGAGATCTGGTGTACAACAATGTGCATACAGTTAACAATACTGTACTGTACACTTAAAAATTTGTTAACAGGGTAGATTTCATTTTGTGTTTTTACTACAATTTTTTAAAAAATAGAGCTTGATCCCCCCTACCCCTTGAATGTGGGAAGAACTTAATAACTCATTCTAACAAGTAGAATATGGAGGAGTGTTATCATATGCTACATAAAGGACAGTGTGGCTTGCATGACATCAAAATTAGAAACTTTCTTGCTGCAAACAATACCATCGAGAAAAGTGAAAAGCCAGCACATAGAATGTGATAATATATTTGCAAATCACATATCTGATAAGGAACTTGTATCCAGAATATATAAAGAACTCATACAACTCAATAATAAAAAAGACAGCCCAATTTTTTAAATGGGAAAAGAAGTGAATAAACATTTCTCTAAAGAAGTTATATGAATGTCCAATAAGCACATGAAAAGATACTCAACATCATCAATCATTAGGGAAATGCAAATCAAAACCACAGTGAGATACTACTTCACAGCTACTAGGTAGGATGGCTATAATCAAAAAGACAGTTAACAAGTGTTGGTGAAGATGTGGAAAATTGGAACCCTTATACAATGCTGATAGTAAAATGCATCTCCTTTGTAAAACAGGCAGTTCCTTAAAATGTTAAACATAAAGTCACCATATGACCCAGAAATTTTGCTCCTAGATATATACCCAAGAGAAATGAAAACAAACGTCCACACAAAAACTTGTGCAAGAATGTTCAGAGAAGAATTATTCCTATTAGCCAAAAAGTGGAAACGACCTAAATGCCCATCAAAACTGATAATGATAAACAAAATGTGGCACATCCATACCATGGAATGCTATTCAGCAATAAAGTCTTGAAATATGCTACATGGATGACCCTTGAAAACACTACGCTAAGCGTAAGAAGATGCAAAAGGCCACATATTATATGATTTCATTTATATAATACAAATATAGGAATAGGCAAATTCATATAGACAGAGTACCCAGGGGATGGAGGGAGGAGAGAATAGGGAAAGACTACCATGCATTTTGGAGTGACAAAAAAAAATCCCGTAGCTGTACAATAGTGATGGTTTCCAACCCTGTGAATAAACTAAAAAAAAAAAAAACATGGAATTATATACTTTAAATGGGTGAATTGCATGGCATGTGAATCATATTTCAAAATCTGTCTTTAAAAAAAAAACAATGTGTTTTTTGCCTTGCTCTTCCTCTCTCCTGGGTTACTTGCTGCCGCAAGGCAGCTGCCATGTTGGAAGTAGTTCATGTGGCAAGAAACTGAGGCCTCCAGTGAAAAGCCATGGCAGAGAGGCAACTTGACAGCAGATCCTTCCAGCCCAGCCAAGGATTCAGATGATTGCAGCCCCAGCCACCATCTGACTGCACTCCCGTGAGAGACCCTAAGCCAGAAACCACCAGCTAAGTCACTTCTGGGTGTTCCTGACCTTCAGACTGTGTGAGATGATAAAGATTTGTTACACTAGACTGCTGACATTTAGGGTACTTTGTTACACTACAATAGGCATATTCTTAAGTGAAAAGGCAAGTGGCAAAACATTATACACATTATGATTCCTCTTTTTTTTAAAATACACTTGTGCATACATACAAAAAATAACAGATATTGCTGTCTCTAGGTGGACTGATTATTTGCATTTTTCCCTTTTAACTTCTCTTTATTGGGTGACCTCATGCAGGAAAAGAAGAGACAGGGGGAAAGCCAGGTCTACGTGGATCTCAGTGACCGTGCAGTTAGTCACTCCGTTTTGTGGTTCAAAAGTCCAGGTGCGTGTTCCCTATATCTCTGGCAGAAGTGCCCGCTCTCCACTACTGAGATATTTATCCAACCACTTTCAGGGCCTCTAAGAGCCTCTTCAGCCACTAGGCCAAACCTCAAAAAGAAAAAAGAAATTCTCTTATTTCTCAAGAAGGATGAAAGAGCACAACCTTAGGAACATTTGCCTTAACTCGTATTACCATAGCCCAGGGCCAGATGTAGGCTGTGACTTCAAATATATTCCATCTGCTGCGTAGCCACTATTTATTAAACATTTCTAGCCACCAGCACTGAGCGTCATACTTAAGTAGGTTATCTCAGTTATTCCTCATAACTTTTTGGGTAAGTATTCCTTCCATATTTTAAAGAAGAGAAAATTGGTGTTTAGAGAAGCTAAGTTACTAGCCCAGAGTGTCACAGCTAGTTAATAGCAAGGCTTGGCCCTGAAGCCGCTTGTGTCGAAAGAAACAGAATAGCCCTCTAGCAGCTGGCTGTAGAGCGCCTCTCCCAGGAAGCACCAGTGTTGCAGAAGGCAGCAAGGACATCTGCTCCAGATCCGAGAAAGTTTGGTACTACCAGAGCCAGCTGCTACTAGAGCCTCTCCCCTCCGGGAAGGGCTTTGTCTCCCCTGCAGTAGCTATCATGACATCAATAATTCAAAGCCACAGCACTGACTGGCTGTAAATAATTTTAAAAGTGTAATCCCTGTCCATCCTTATTACTGGAAACCAGTTGGACTCTAAATCCTCTTGTACTTATTAAAATGGAGACATTTGTTTATATAAAGGCTATGACACAAGAATAAAAATAATACCTCAGATAAATGTGTATTTTTTTTTTTAAGTTTTAAAACCAAACTTGCACTGTGGCCAGCGGCAGGGGTTGGCTGTGGGTTTGTCGGGTCCTTCTTCCCCAATTTGGCTCATGCGAAGGAGGGTGGCCAAAGAGGCTGGCCGTTGTTTGGTGACAGAAGAAAAGGAAACTGCAGCCCCTCTAAACAGCGGGCGCTGAAGTTCCTGTCTGTGGGAATATTCCTCAGAAAAATAGGAGCCTCGTTAAACCATAGGAAAAAACATTACACAAATAATGGTTTCCAGAAAAACGAGAGCAAGAAACAGATGTTTCTCGGTGCTCGCAGGGATGTCGTGCTGGAATACGAGTGACAAAGAAATAGCGATGTGTTCTAGCCGGCGCCCCTGATTGGGGAGAAAAGCAAAGAACGATGCTAGGGAAGGGGAGCAGGGAGGACGGAGGGGGGATGGAGGGGGCTGGCGCTGGGGAAAGAGAGAACAAGGATCAGGGAGAAAGGAAGGGAAGAGGTGGGGAGGGAAATGAGGGCCCCTGAGTTCCTGCCGGGACTCCTGGAGAGGCCCTCACACCGGAAGAAGGAGCGCCTCTCTCTCCGACTACTGTACGCTTTTTCTCTTCTGTTTCCCGCAAGGGATTTCTGAGAGGGGAAAGCAAGCTTCCAGTCTTCAATGGACACCAAGAGTTTAAGAGGGACTCTCTTCGTCAGTTTCTTAACCTCTGGAGTGAGCGGCGAGGGGCACGACCCAGGCAGCTCTCTCCCTCCGACCCTACACGCAGAGCCGCACACACGCGAACGCCCGCGAGGACACGCGCATGCGCACGCACGCCTGCACGCGAACTCTCGTACAGCCACGCCGGCGCACCCATGGACGCACGGGAATGCACGCGCACGCGCCCGCGCCTTCGGGCACCGGGAACCGCCCTGTGAAGCACCCACGGCCCCGCTTTGCCCCACGGCGGTCCCCCGGGGCCCTGCCTTCCTCGGGAGCTGCGCCCAGCGCCTTGGAGTTCCAACGCCGTCCCTCACGCGCCCCCGACGGGAAGTATTTTTATCCCGTGTGCTCCCCCAGCAGAGCAGTTTAAGATTCCTACCAATTCTGAGAAAAATCAAATCGGTACATCATTTAAAAACGCAACTTGAGGAACGAAAGCGGGGAGGAGAGACAGAAGAAGGGACGGGGGAGAGAAACACGCAGCCCCCGCTAAGCCGGCAAGGTGCGAATACCACGCTCAGTGTCTCACTGTGCCCTCTCGTCTTCCCTCAGAACAAGATAAGGAGGTGGATCTTATCATCCTCTTTTGAAAACAAGGAAACTGAGGCTGAGGAAGGTTAAAGAACTTGTCCAATTAAAGTTCACAGCGACGTCAGAGCCCGGATTTAAACCAGCCCCGCCTGGCCCTGCATGCGGAATTGATACATGTGTGTGGCGGGAGAGGGAGCCCCAGGGCCAACTAAGCCAGTTGTGTCTAAATGGAAAGATGTCCAATACACATGGCGCTCCCTGAAAGAAACTGGACGAGTCTCCTGCCTGTCTGGGACCTCGCGGAAGGGGGACAAGCTTCCGTGTTCATCCCCATCTGTGTCCGCCTCATCTCTGAGTCGTTTCCATGCCCACTCTGGCTTCGCTTCTTTCTCATGCTTCTATGCTATCCAGCAATATTTCAAGTATTCTTCTAAGCCTCCATAAATCTCCATTTTAAATACCTCGTTTTAAAACACCACATATAAAGAAATTAATTTTAAAAAGAAATGTGCCAACACAATATAGATTCCAAGTCACCTAGGACCAGAGTGACCCAGTTGTAAGGACGGTTGGCTGTGGGCTGGTTTGGGTCTGACCCGTGAGAAGGGGTCTCCAGCCTGTCTTCGTTTCTTCAAATCAAACTTGATCCTGCCACTGGTTTCCTGCGTGAGTATGGTCAGTTGTTACTCTGTAAAGTGTGATAACAGGATTTCCCATGAGGAGGTTTAGAAAGGTTTTGAAGTGCTTGGGTGAAAAGAACCACAATACAACCTTTTTGGTGTTTCTGAATGTCAATACCTCACACCCACTTTTCAGTAACCTTTTAAGAGCAGCTGAAGTGTGTTGTGCTCCAAAGCCGCTGACTCGGAATGAGAAATCGGTCACTGACAGTACTTCAAGGGTTTTCAAAAACAACTAAAGGAGCCCGTCCAAGAGCTCTCTCCTGAGCGCCAGCGAGGCCCTTAAGGCCCCAGATTTTCCCTTGCAGGATAGATTATCCTCACCCCACAATAGAAGTATGACCCTCAGGTCACAAACAGGCCTCAAACAGTTGCATAGACCTAGGTTCAAATCCTGGCTTCACCACTAACTTGCTACATAGTTTTTAGTAAATTATTTCACCACTCCCACCTCTATTCCCTTGTCTAGGAAATGGAAATAATAACAGTACCCACCTCAAGTTTTGTCACTGTATTAAAGCAGATAATGGATACAATTGTGCCCTGCAAGTATGAGTCCCACTCTCAACATTATGGCTGCAGCGTGGCCTCTCAGTCTTGTGTTCATTTTCTCTCTTCTATGGGCCCTATCTTAGGACAGACACAACAGAGGACTTTGGTGGCGGGTTAACCTTAGACCTAGCAGAATGTGCCAGAAACTTGGTTTTATTGACAGAAGCCCTTTTCAAATCACCCCTTCCTGTAGCCTCTGCCAGGGATTGGACAGTATCTTCCTTAAAGCTGTAACCAATTACCCCCAGTACTGCTGAAGCATCCTCCATCTTTCTGCCTGTGGGGTTCACCCAGCCACTGTTGCATGTAAAAGTCTAAGGCAAGGTGCCATGCAGCTGGGAAGTCAGGACGCTGTGCCATCTACATCAGAGACAGAGGAATTAAACCCCCAGCACTTCCCCCAGTGTCTCCTGGTTTCTGCTCATTACAGAATTTGAGTCCTTGTGGGGTGTCAGAGACAGCACATTTACAAGGAACTCTAGGGGAACGGAGTCACACAACACTTGACCAGGGTCACTCCTAGGGTGTGAGGGGCCCAGGAAAATGTTTTTTTACAGGACCTCTGGTCATATAAACAATTTGAACCACCAAAAGCAGCACCATCTGGCAGCACAATTTCGTGTGATTCCACCAAAGAAATACTAGCTGGCCAGTAGGAGCTATCTGCTCCCCAGGGTGCCCTCCCGGAACTAGGGCCCAAGCTTTGGTCCCAGGACAACATCATGGGCACAAGGCCGAGCTCCTGAGCCATCTGGTTGACCCCCATGAGCAGTAGAGAATGGGAGAGTGCCCTAAAAGGCAGAAATGGGCACCAGGACCCATGGGGGTCCTGGAGCAGGGCCAAGGAGTCCCGCCTGGTTGGTTCTGCTGACTCCTGCCCATCCCAGGCATCAGAGAGAAATTAGAAAGGTTCAAGGAAGGTGCTTCAAAGAGCAGAGCCCCCTGGGGTGCAGGGCCATGCCAAGTGCCCAGTTTGATCAAATCTCAGGACAGGACTCTGATTCCAAAGCCTCCATGAAAGTTTCCCTCTCTGAGTCAGGCTCAGAAGGAGCACCATCTCCTTCCCCCTCTAGTGTGTGGACATCGTAGGATTCTCCTAAATGCTAGGCCAGATGGTCTTCCTCTTTTTTTGTATTCCAGCATCTCAAGGACCATAGCTATGAACTAGGAGGTCAAGTGTCATTACCATGAACCATTTGCCTATTAGTGACCTGGCAGATAGAGGTAAAAACAATTAGGGTTGAATCTAGCACAGGGGAAAGCCAGCTTAATCCTATCAGGAACTATTTGCAAATTCAATGTTTTTGCTCAAAAAGTTGTAAGCCTGGACTCCCATACCGGCCTACCCCTAACATCTACAGGCCTAGGGCAGTAACACAAATGAAAGACCTCGTGTTTGGGCAGGGAATCCCAGTGTCCAAGTTACCTGAAGCATAATCTAGAAGTAGATGGGCATGAGCTCTGGGTGGGCACACCCCAGGTCTCCTAACCTTCTCATCCCATAAGGAAGGCATAGCCGGAGGAGGGCCGGAGCCAGGCTCTTGAAAGCTAGGACCAGAGCAGAGGCCCCGGCTGCCGGGTCTAAGGGTGCTACGGCTCACCATATGATTTCCGAATCCAAGCCCTACTTCACTTTTCAGTTTCTCCTTCCTCTCTCTCCTTCAGCCCACTCACCAACTGCTCCTTTTCTCTCATGTATAAGAATTCCTAGTTCCTATTTCTGAGTCATCCTGAATCTGACCTTGAAGCTAGTGTTATACAAGAAAGGAGATATTATATCTTTTTTAAAAGTCTACAGAACCTGAATATTTATGATGTGCCACATCAAGATGTCCTGGTAAAGAAATGTAATTCTTGTCACCTATGGCTACTGAAAAATGACTTTCTGGATACACTGGTGGCACTTTTTATCTTTCATAGGCTGACAGATAATGGGATTGCAAGTTTCAAGCAGTAATCTCCTCATCTTACTGTGGTTTCTGGAAATAACGAAAAAACAAAAAAAAGATGACAACACAGCTAAGCTCTATAAAGGACTGAACAGACAAGCAAACAAAATAACACTCTACAGCAAGAAGCCCCGTCCTATAAGCAACCTGAGGGGCGTTATACTCTTCCCAGGGGAGTCAACGTTGTTCCATTTCGTGGATTGAGGATACCAATGAAGAGGCAGAACAGTGGCTCTGAGATTTGCCCCAGAAGTCAAAGCCAGGGCTGGCAGAGTCCAAGCTCTTTAATATTACATGATATTGCAATATGAGGTCCTAAAAAATGGATGTGATCTTTCTTCTGTTTGAAGCCACGTAACACTTTCCTTGTAATTTCCTTGTGGTAGTTGTGCTATAATAAAAAAAACCAAATATTTGGTCTTTATCCCTGTTTGCTGGTATACAGCTCCTAAAACCCTTGGAGTCCCCAGAATGGTAAGCATATCTTCTGTATGCTAACAAGATTGCTGGTGGCTGGGGGCCCTTAGATAGCTTTAGGATGGGGGCTGGTTGCCAGAAAGATCTTTCAGCCCCACCTCTCGACCTCAAGAGAAAAGAGAGGGCCTGGAGATCAAGTTAATCACCAGTAGCCATTGATTTAATCATCCATGCCTAGGTAGTGAAACCCTGAAACAGTGGGGTTGCGAGAGCTTATGGGATGGCGAATGTATCCATGTGCCAGGAGAGTGGTTGCACCCTACCCCAATGGGACAGAATTGAATTGTTGAACACCCAGTTAGTGTCCAGAGAATTGGTTATTGGAGTGTTGGAAAACACCCCAAAGTGGTTATCTGACATTGCCCTACATTATGGTCGTTTGTGTTCTTGTTTTTTCCCTCCTATGGGTTTTATTTTCTTTGAGGACAAGAACTGGGTCATACTCATCTTTGTACCTCTTATGACACCTAGCACAGGGCCCGGCCCATAAAAAAAGATGAATAAATGTTGCTGAACAGGTTCAAATTTGTCCTTGGGTCTTCTGTGTGATTGCTCATGTTTAGGAAGGCTGGGCTGGGCTGGGCTTGTAGGTACCAGGCAAGTAGGAATCGTGCCACTCACCAGGGATATGTCTCTAACATTTCCACACAGCATGAGGAAGGAGACACAGAGGCTGGGCGCAAGCTGGCCTGGTCACTAGGCCACTGACTCACAGCCCCAACCACTCTGCCGTGTTGGTGATTCAAGTTCATGCCTCAGCAAAAGTACACATTTTGCCTTATAGAATGTACTTCCAGTTTATGCTCAAGTGGCTAAAATTTTAAATCTTACAACCATAAATAGTCAGAGTCTATTATGTGGCAAAATTGTTGCATATCTCAATCAAATGAGAAAGTGTAGAATAAACTGAACTAATGAGGAGAAAGCTCCATAAGAACTGACTTACTAGTCTATCTGAGCCTCTTTTTTTCTTTTTTAACACATTGACTGCCACACTAGAAATAAAATTTTTCCTTGAGGCTACAGTGTTTTATTACAAAAATAGAATAAAAACTTTGAAAACAAAATGATCCTTTCTAATTCAATAAAAAATTTATAATTTTTTATTGTTTTCTGTATGTGAGTTATATGCAACTTGAAAAATAGTTCATGCGGCTTCCAAGGTGAAGAGATGTGTGAGTTCCATATGCTTCATGAGGCCCCAGGCTCAACACTAGCATGAGTTAAATACAACTCACAGGGCAGTTAGTGTGTTAAAGTGAACGAAACAAGGGAGAGTCCTTTTTAGCCTTTTGACTTGCCGGGGCCTCTGTGCTTGCCTCAGACACAGTTCTTTGACCATATCTGCAACTTGTCCCAGCTCCAACTTCGGAGAGTTGCCCCCAAATATATTTTTAGATCCACTGCAATTAACTAGGAGAAAAAAGAAAAATGAGAATTGGGTCTTCAACATGCTCACTCTGAAGTCTCTTGGAGCCGAACTTAAACGACAGGTGTGGTCTGTCCTTAGGGAATTAAAACCTTCCCCCATACACACATGAAATCATTAATAATAGCTATAAAACAGAGAGGAGACCCCCAGTACACCTCCGGGCACCCTGGGGCCGGAGCAGCGAGGGGATTTCTACAGCAAATCAACAGGCTCTGCAGGGCTTGTCCACTTGTGCAGTGAATGTCTCGTGTTGACTCTGGTGGGCTAAACCCATATTCTCCTTCAGACACCAAACCACAGTGCGGTGAGCAGCAGAGAGCAGGCACCCCAACAGGCACCCCAGGGCGCTCATTCTCATCCTGAGGACGGGAGAGTGGAGAAGAGGGGAGGGGAGGAGATCACATCATCAACCTGTGCAATTCGGTAAGACAGATGCCACACCTGCAAGCCCCTTAGCTGGCCAGGCCACGGGCATGTGGGCCACCCAGGCATGTATTCTAAGGTGCAGTTAGTTCTTCAGTTCAGCTTGGGGAAATTCACACTGGTTGTAGCAAAGGATTCAATAATGCACTACCTGCCTGGACTCCCAGCATCATGACCACAAAAGACCATTTTGTGGTTTTTGTGGGTTTTTAGTTCAATCCCCAGTCCAGAGTGCATTCGACCCCCTGCAGGATAACCTCTGGCACATCATTCGATCTGCTCTCAAATGCCTCAAGTAGTGAGATTTTCACAGCTTCCCCTGGGAAGTCATTCTTGAAGTCGAATGGCCAGGGCATTTTTCCTGATATTGAACATCCATCTTGCCTTTTCTTAGCTTCCTCCCTGTTATCCTGCAGAATAAACTCCTGCCCTTAGCACTGTCTTTGTCCCTCGGTGTTTACAGACGCATTTCCCAGGCACACTCCCTACACCGCTTCAGCTTTTGTGCACTGGAGCCTCAGAGAGCGGGGAACGCCTGAGAAATACAATGACAAATAAAGGCTCTGCCATCCAGCGGGCGGAAATATAAATGAGATGTGGGCCCAAAATCTCAATAAAGAAGGGATCGCCATCAATCCACGCTCCACGCAGAGCCCCACGACGGCTGCAGGACTCCGCTGCAGTGGCTGACGCTCTGCCAGCGGGCCCCTGTTCTCACTGGGATTCATTCTCACAGTCTAACACATCCTCTCTCCCCAAAAATGATTTTATGAAACGCCGAATTTATTTTATCATACGTGTCTTTAATTTCATTCACCCCACTTGGTATGTTCTGTATCTTCCTGTGGTGGGTGCAGAAACAGGGCCTGGTGTGTAAATTCTCATCGTGCAACCTTTTGAGAGTTGACGGTTTGCCAGCTCCTTGCTTTAGGCAGAGGAGCAAAGGGGGCTATGAGAGCAGCGCTGCCCGAGAGGACATCTGCTTTGTTTTTGCACTGGCGACGGTGGGTGATTTGGCTGTTCTTCTCCCTACATTTAAAGAACATTTCCCCATGGTCCAGAAAAACTCCAATAATTAAAAATTGCTATTGAACCAACTAGATGCAGTCAAGCAATTCTCTCTTTTTCTCCTATCCACACCCCACCTCCAGCATGGACACAGCCTGCCCGCCTCACTCTCCTTCAGACCTCTTACTGGGATGCCCGCTCTAAATGTCCTTTCCTCTCCACCACACACAGCTTACAGAATTTTATACCTGGACAGTTCCTTAAGGGAGAGTCCTCCGCCCCAGATGAAAGAACTAGAGACTTCGAGAAAAAAAGTTGGATCTGATACTCAGTTCAGGGCACTTCTCTTTTATTCCTCAAAAACTACATTTATTGAACACCTATTATATGGCTTGGAGATAAAAGACACAAATCCCTACCCTGAAGGAGCTCTCGGACTGGGGGAGGCAATAGATAAGTGAGCAGGAAATTGGGATCATGTCGAATAAGTGCTGTGCTCAAATAAGCAGCTGGTGCTTTAGAAATGTGTCAGAGGGACTTTTAATCCAGGGTGAGGGACATCATTTGTTTTCATTCCTGACCTCCCTCCAAGACATTCTCCAGATTATAGCCAGAGTGTCTTTTTAAAACACGATGGAGATCAAATTATTCCTCCATTTGGAAAACTTCAGGGACTTCCTATGCATTCAGATAAAATCCACACTTACATTGGGGCACACACAGTCACACTAGATCTGGCCCTGCTGACCCGGGCAACTCTGCCTCCTGTCACTCCCTCCACGGCCCATCAGATCCCAGCTCCACTCACCTGCTTGCAGGCTCTAGAAAGCACCAAGTTTTTCTCTCCTGCTCAGGCTCTTCCTACACGCTCCTTCTCTTTGTTCCCTCTGTCTGAAACTCTTCCCCCGCCCACCACCCTCTCCACAACTCCCCACCGCATCTCCTAGTTTACCTGGCTAGCTCCTTGACATTCTTCAGGTGTCTGTCTGTCACCTCCTCAGCCTCCTGCTTACAGCAGATCCTCCATCCCATCCCCATGCCCCGTCCCCACCCCTTAGTCACTTTCATTGTTCTCTCGGTTTTTTTCCCCCAAAGCACCTCCCGCAACTTCTGCTATAAATTTATTTGGGTGCTTTCATGTTATGTGTTTGTCTTTCCAAACAATTGATGCTAGCAATTACTATTGGACATAAGCTCCATGGGGACAAGGACCTTGTATGTTTTATATACAAAACACCTAGCTCACAAATACTTGTTGAAAGAATGGTTCCCTGAGGAACCAGGTGACACTTGAGCTAAGTCTCGAGGGATAGGCAGGAGTTAGCTAACAAAAGCAGAGGAGTGGCATTGCTGGTATCTGGTGACGCTCACGCTAAAGTCTAGAAGCGCGACCCCACCGGAGCCCTGAGTTACACAGCATCACTTGACATAACATGCAAAGGAAGAACGGTGGGTGATGAGGCTGGAAAGGCCTGCCAAGGAGTGTGGACATTCTCTCGAAGGCCGGGGGAGCTAGTGAATGGTTTCAAGGGGAGCAGCAATATAGTCCAATTCGTATTTTAGGAAGGTCACTTTGGAGAAAGAGTGAGACCAGAAACATAGGACGATTGTAGGCACCCAGTTGGTGAATAACAAGGATCTGGAAAGGATGATTCGAGAGAGATTTAGAAAACCAGACAGGATTTGGCGATCAATTACATGTTGTGGAGGTGGGTGAGAAAGAAAGAAGAATCCAAGAGAACACCTGGAGGGATTCCTGCTGAAGCAACGTGTTGAAGAGTTACCATTAATCAGAAGCACGGTCATAGAAAGAACTTGGTTCTGTTATGTTTCCTTCAAGATCGAAACAAAGAGTCACATGTTTCATCCTATAATAATTTTCTCCCACTCTGAACTTCAGCATTTCTTTCTGCAAACCACACAACACTGCCAAACAGGATGGAGCTCACTCATCTCCATCGGGCCCCTACAGGAAACAGATGGTTCCCTCAACAGGGGTAATTGAGAAGAGTTTATTGGCAGGACTATTTCCAAAGGTATGGACAGAGCTCAGGGAAATTAGCAAGGACAGTGAAGCACCACAGGACTGGTGCCGACAGGGAGCTGCTGCCACCCGCGACAGTTCCCCAGCACGCCCAGCCCACTCTGCCACAGGGCCATTGCACTAGCTGTTTTCTTTGTTTGAAGTTTGCTTTCCCCACATATGGTGAAGGGACTGCCCGAAGCCAGTGCAGATTGGATCAATGACAGGACCTGAACTCCACCTTCTATCTCCATGGTAACCCTCCCTCCCTGATAATGTGTGGGGTCCTCACTTCTCTCAGCTTGTGCTAAGACCTTTCCCAATGAGTCCCTGTGTTCTTTTAAACCAACTTACTGGTACGATTTAAAAACTACACCCTCCTCAACTCCTCAACTTTTTTTTTTGTTTAAATCATCTAAAGGTTATTTTTGATGAAACTTATGTTTGGGAAGCTAGCAAAAGTATTTTATGGAGTTCTATCCCTAGCTGCAGTGTGCCTTAACTAATAAAAGGGAGGAAAAATAAATATTATTTCATAGGAAGCAGAAAATTGAAGTGTGAGCTGAATAATTTTAAAAAATAACCCATCGAACTAAATTAGAGCTGAAAATAATTAAATGATAGTATCTTCAAAATTAGGAGCCCTTGCTAAAAACAGATTGTTCTGTACTTTAGCGAATTGGTGACTTCATTTCTATTGAAAGTTATTGCTCACACTTAGCAACATCCTCTCTAACCTCTTCATCAGGATAAACAAACAAATTCATTTCAGATGATGAAAAGAAAGTGTCTTCAGATCTAAAATGCATGATCTGGAAGAAAGGGTTAGAGGTTAAGGTTAGAGTTCCACACCTACACAAGCTCCACATCTAGCAAAGTGGGTCCCCAGCGCCAGTCCAAGCTGGTTATAGCAGGTCGAGGCATGGCCCTGGTTCGTAGGTACAATATGGAAATGTTAATGTGAGGAAGCACATGCAAAACCAGAAGGGACGTTTAATTATTCACAAAAAATAGTTTGGCATAATTTTCAAATTCTTTTTGAAAGCAAAACACAACTATTTAATTTTGAAATTACTTGCCAAAACATCCTAAATAATTTAAAATAACACCTATTTTTGTTATTCCTAAACTAAAAGTAAGTTTGCCTGTGATGTTTTCTTCTTTGACAGATATCAATAAATTCGTGCTATGGGCCTCCTTTCTTTCTGCTTTGACCCTGAGCCTAACATTGTCCCTGTTTTAAGGTATTCTTCACCAAAGCAGTATAAAAATAGACTTTAAAAGTACATTGGAAAGAGTTCCCAGTCTGATTGCCTAATATTTGACATATATCATTTTATGTACTCCATACACAACAGGTGAGAGAGTTTTTTGCCACACTGTGCAAATCAGCAAACTAAAGCAGGAAAAGATTTTATTTAATCTTTTGAATTAAAAGTTATTGCTTTTTATTCAGTAATTATTTTTACTGAATGACAAAATCAAAATTATACATGAACCAGGTCAGTCTGACTCCAACTTGTGTGTGTCTGTGTCTATGTTTTAACACACTCTAGGTATCAAAGCTGGCTTCAGCATTATTTTCCCCAACATTAAAAATGTTTTTATTGTCTCTGGAAGCTACTATTGCCAATAAAAATCACCCTAAATTTTCATTGTTCTTTGTAGGTCATCTGATTTTTCCCTTTGATGACTTTCAGGGTTTTCTCTCCATCCTCGATTTTCTGCCATCTCGCCCTGCAGTTTGACTGTAGTATGCCTTGTGTACTTTTTAACCCTACTTAGCAGCCCATGGGCATTTTAAATGAGTCTCATTTTTCTTCCTTTATGGAAAATTCTCAGCTATTATATCTTTGAATATTTCTTGTGCCATTCTCTCTATCATCTCACTCCTATTAGACATTTGTTGGAGCTTCTTATTCTGTAAGTTTTGCCTATGAATTCATCTTCCATGGAAATGTTGATCTGTGGAAGTTTTTCTCTTGAGTGCCTTACATTGTAGAAGCCATGAGACAGGCGGAGGGATTCTGAATTGCTTCTATCTGGGACCTGGAGGGTTTGGTTTTTGTTCTATCCCTCAGCTTGGGATTTCCACACTGCACCAGTGAGGACTCAGGGTTCTGAGCCCTGCCTGTGTGGTGAAACTCCAGCCCCCGTGGCCTGCATTCAGTCCAGGTCCTCCATGCACCTCATGGGTTCTTCTGCCATTTAGGGCCATGGCCTCCTTACCTGCTTTGAAACCTTAAGACTTCCCTTATTGCTTTTGAACTTAGTGTTTAAATAGTTTTTCTATTATTTCTATATATTTGGAATAGAAAGAGAGTTAAGCTAGTAGCCAGATGTCTTCTCTAAGAAACAAAAATTTATAGATTTTTAAAGAAATTTCACACATAGCACATATTGCATTGAAATAAATTTGAAACTACCCCAGGGCCAGGCACAGTGACTCACACCTGTAATAGCAGCACCTTGGGAGGCCAAGGTGGGAGGATTGCTTGAACCCAGGAGTTCAAGTCTGGACAACATAGCAAGACCCTGTCTCTATCAAAAATTTAAAAATTAGCTGGGCATGGTGGTACACACCTGGATTCCAGCTACTTGGGAGACTGAAGCAGGAGGATCATTTGAGCCCAGGAGTTTGAGGCTGCAGTGAGCTATGACGATGCCACTGCACTCCAGCCTGGGCAACAGAGTGAGACCCTACTTCAAAAAAAAAAAAATTGCCAAAGTATATAAGCAGTAAATGTTACTCTCCTTTCCAAACCCACTCCCTAGTGTTAACCATCAATAACAGTTTAAAACATGGGTCTTTCCACTGCTGGTGGGACTGCAAATTAGTGCAACCTCTGTGGAAAAGAATTTGGAGATTCCTCAAAGAGCTAAAAATAGAAATGCCATTAGATCCAGCAATAGCACTATTAGGCATCTACCCAAAAGAGCAAAAAAACATTCTATGATAAAGACATCTGCACCTGAATGTTCATGGCAGCACAATTCACTATTGCAAGGATGTGGAAACAACCCAAGTGCCCCTCAATTCATGAATGGATTATTAAAATTTGGTATATGTATACAATGGAATATTACTCAATCATAAGAAACAACAGTGATCTAGCACCTCTTATACTTTCCTGGATTGAACTTGAGCCCATTATCCAAAGTGAGGTACCACAAGATCAGAAGAATGGGCTCCACTTGTACTCGCCATCAAATTGGTACTAACTGATGAACACTAGGGTGCTCACATGGCAGTAATACTCTCCAGGGATTAGGGGGATGGGGGGGTAAACCCACAACTAAAGGACATGGGGAGCATTGTAGGGGGAAGGGCATGCCCCTAACCCTTGCTTGGGTGAGGCAAAGACATAAAGTGTAATCTTAATGTTTGTACCCTCATAATACCCCAAAATAAAAAAAAAATAAAAATAAAAATAAAAAGATGAACCATAAAAAAATAAAATTAAACTCTAATAAGAGCCCATGAAGAATGAATCAGTCAGCAAAAAAATAAAATAAAATAAAAAACATGGGTCCTTCCAAACTTGTTTCTATGTATAGAAAACATACAGGTGTATCTACATATATGAAGTAGCTTGAGTTATTATTCAAAATATTTGTGGACTCCCTCCCTATTTGTGGCTTCCTGTCCTATGGGAGGATTCTACTTCCCAGCCCATTGACCTCAGGCTTGGTCATGAGCCTTTCTTTGGCCAGTGATATGTGCCACTTCCAAGCAGGAGCTTTAAGAGCCACCATGTGTTTCCACCATCCTCTCTTTCCTTTGCCGTGAAATAATGATGACGTTCCTAAGAGAGATTATTCCTTCAGCCAGGATCCTAGAATAAAGATGCATAACAGAGCAACAGCCATTCCATAGCCAGTATCTAACATGGGCCAGCCACTAGCTTTACCGTTTTAAGACACTGAGATTTGTGGGTTGTTACTGCGATATATCCTAACCTAAGCTGCTTAGTACAATATACAAAGGGGGCAATTGTTTGTTTATTTTTCAACAACTGGTTCAGACTATAAATTTTGCCTTGCAACTTCTTATTTTCACTTAACATCTCTTAAAGCCTATATTCTCAACCACTAACATATGCTGCCTCTGCATGTTAAGGTTTGGTCTACAAGGAAACAAAATATGACCAATCTACAAACCATGAAGACACTTCCATGACAACTTTGTTAAGTTAGGGTTGGAGAAAGGAGTTGTGAGGTCTCAGGTTCACTGTACCTATTGTGACTTAAATACTGATCCAGCAGATAGGGGCAAAGGGCTTTTGCAGCACTAAAATCATGTATAACACACTAAACTTGAAACTATTTTTGGCCCTTAGGATTTTCAAGCCAAGATAAAGAGCTCTTTTCTACCATCCCCATGCATCCTCTACTTCACCTTTCGTCTTTTGGTTTTCTTTTCAGGAGACCTAAAAGAATCTCCAGAAAGCAGCCTAGAGAAACAGCTATGCGAGCACTGTGCCCTAACTAAAACCAATGCTTAGCAAGAATGTGCAAAGTTACTCGATATTGGAGATAAATAAGAAAGCCTTATAATAATCCCAAATCCTCCTTTTTACTAAGAACAAAAATTCTAGTCTTCACCTTTTACTATTATTAATAATTAGACATTGCTTCCGCGGCTCCCATTCGGCATTTGTGAAGGCAAATGTTGACATTAAAGCTCTCTCTTTTAAATGCTTTTTTTCTTTTATTATGAAAGTAATGTGCTCATGATAGTAAACTAGGAAAATCACTATAAATATAAAAAAGAAAAGATACAGGAACCATAAATTAACCTTAGTCCCATAACTTAGATATAACCATTACTCAAATGTCGATCTTTTCCTTTGTTTCTATGCATATAGTTTTTTTAACTAGGATCATACTATATATAATGTAGTTTCGTACACTGCTTTTCTCATTTAACACTATAATCCTGGTATTTCCCATGTACTTAAAAGATCCTCAGAATATTTAATGCTGGCATCGTATCTACCACTCAGCACAGCGTGTCTAGCCCAGGTTAGGGAACGTGAGGCCTCAAGGCCACATGCAACCTTCTAGGTCCTTAAGTGTGGCCTTTTGACTGAATCCAAATTTTACAGAACAAATTCTTTTTATTAATAGAATTTTGTTCATCTTTTATATTTCCATTTTATTTTTAAAATGAACGTATGTAAAATACCAAAGAATAAAAAAAGTTTCAACAAAATAATCCTCCCAGATTGACTGGCACAATTAGAACATTAGAAGCCACAAGGGCTAAATTGACGGCTGCTATGCTCACGATATAGTTCTAACGTGCCCCGCCCGGCTGGCACCACTACTCGCAGGAAGCTGGTTGGCGAGAGTTTATGGGGGTCAAGTATGCCAGTCTGTTATCAGCTTTTGACAGCAGTGCACTGTGTTTCTGTTTGGAGTGGAATTTGTGAAGAGTTGCGCAGCTCTACAGTATTTTTAATTTTGTCTGTTTAACAGCCCATCGTGTCAAAGAAGACCAAGAGAACACTGAAGGAAGAAAACAGATTTTTTAGTGAGGATTGGGATTTGCAATATTATCTTCTTTCTGCTAATGATAAGATGATTTGCTTGTTTCATGACACCGCAATAACAGCATTAAAGAAATTCAATGCTCATCACCATTATAACACTCACAAGGATCACAAATATTTTAAACTAGAGGGAGAGGCATGAAAGGTTGTATTGCAGAAATTAAAAGATGAAAAGCAAAAGCAAAGATAACTCTTTCAAGCAGCAATAAGACCTGGAAATAATGCAACCAATATAATTGGTTCTCAATTTGCTGCCCCTCTGGGCTCTGCCTTGGTAGTAATTGGGCTCCCCTTGACTGGAAGTAAACCCAAAACCAAGTGGCTATCTGGTGGAAAGGCAGGACTGGGCAATCACTAAAAATAATTCTACAGTCTCTGGCCTCTGGCTCACACCTGTAATCCTAGCACTCTGAGAGGCTGAGGCAGGAGGATTGCTTGAAGTCAGGAGTCTGAGACCAGCCTGAACAAGAGTGAAACCCCACCTCTACTAAAAATAGAAAAATTAGCCAGGCGTGGTGGTGTGCGCCTGTAGTCCCAGCTACTCAAGAGGCAGAGGCAGGAGGACTGCTTAAGCCCAGGAGTTTGAGGTCGCTGTGAACTAGGCTGACACCATGGCACTCTAGCCCCGGGCAATAGAGGGAGACTCTGTTTCAAAAGAAATAGTAATAATAATAATAATTCTACAGTCTCTTTCAATACTAGTTGTCTATGTACTGCAAGCTTCCTTCCAATTCTACAGAGTCTCTGAAACATTATTACTCACAACTATTTTACTATGTACTAGAAAGAGCAAAGGCTTGTGGTCAGATGGACTACCATTGACCATGAAGTCAAAGGGACCTTACGGAAGTTGTGTTGCTTCTGTGAACCTCCGCTTCTTTATCTGTAAAATGAAGAGGGCAAATCCATCCTTACAGGGCTACTGGAAAAATTAAAAGAGATGATGAAGGTAAAGCACCCATTATGGGGCCCTGGAAGAGTTCTCCTTTCTTCACTCTTGCTATGCTACTTCTAGGCGCCTGCCTTTCCCCTCTTTCAAGCAGCTTTTAGTCCTGAACCTTGTCTTTGAAGGCGTTAGAGTATCTCTGCAAAATAGATGCTCAGGTTGATGCCTCAGGGCTTCAAGGGATATCACACTGGTTGACCTCTTAGCTCTCTGTGAGAGAGAAGGGAAAGGTTAACCTTCAGTTTTGTGGAGTCCTGAGTCTGCCTCTTTACTGGGCTGTTGGGACTATTCGCTAAGTTCTTGTCTTCAAAGATTCCTCTGGCAGCAGCAAAGAGAAAAGTGTGAACATTTTAAGTGATTCGAGCCAGCTTGTCAGCATGTTCTTCGAATCTTTCTACACATATATTTACACTTCGACTGTTAACAAGATGGATCATCCTTGGCCAGGCAGAGAAAGTGATTACTCTAGGTGATTATCCCAGAACTGACACTAGCTTGGACCTAGTTTTCTTTCTCCTAAGATCATCACTCCAACAATAGAAATTATCTGTTAAAGTCATTTTTTCTTCTAACTTGCTCTAAATTAGAGCCCAGAAGCCTCTAAGCTGAGCCAACATTGTGAACGAGTCTTCAACAGGGTCACATCCACCCTGCCCCACCTCACCCAACCTTAGCCCAAGCCCTCACCCTGTTCCAGGACAGCCGCATGCTATCTGCTGTTCCCACAGAGCTCCATGTTGCACCCGCATCACCCCCGCCTGCTCTCGCCGCTGTCCTCCTCCTCGGCAAAATCGTGCAGTAAATGGTTTCTGCCTCTCTGGTATGATGAAAAATAAATACTGTTGACCCCTGGACAACACAGGTTTAAACTGCATGGGTTCACTTATACGTGGATTTTCCTTCCGCCTCTGCCACCCCTGAAAGACAACAAAACAACCCCGCCTTTTCCTCCTCCTCAGCCTCATCAACATGAAGATGATGAGGGTGAAGAGCTTATGATGATCCACCTCCACTTAAGGAACACTAAATATATTTTCTCTTCCTTATGATGTTCGTAATAACATTTTCTTTTCTCTAGCTTACTTTATCGTAAGAATATGGTATATAACAGCAGTCCCCAACATTTTTGGCACCAGGGACCAGTTTCATGGAAGACAGTTTTTCCACGGACAAAGGTGGGGGGCATGGGGAGGCAGAGTTTAGGCGGTGACGCGCAGCCGGGTTCCTAACAGGCCCAGGGGTTGAGGACTGCAGGTGTATATTAATAATACATATAACGTACAAAATATGTGTTAATTGACTATGTTATTGGTAAGGCTTCAGGTCAATAGTAGGTTATTAGTAGTTAAGTTTTGGGGGAGTCAAAAGTTATACTTGGATTTTCAACCCAGTATAGTTGGTTGTTGTGCCCCAACACCCACTTTGTTCAAGGATTAACTGTGTTCGGTCTTGGTCCCCAGTTGCTGGCACACAGCTCCTAAAACCCTTGGAATTCACTGTCTTCTGTATGCTCATAAAGTGACTCATGGTGGAGGCTGGTCACCAGAAAAACCATCACATAATTGGAGGGTTAGAATTTTGGGCCCCTGCCCCATTTTGGGGAGAGATGAGGGGCTGGAGACTGAGGTCAATCACGAATGGCCAATGATTTAATCAATTGTGCCTATGCAATGAAACTTCCGTAAAAACCCCTGGACAATGGGATCTGTGGAGCTTCCAGGTTGGTGAACATGTGATATGTGGACAGTGTGGCACCTGGACAGGACACGGAAGCTCTGTGCCCCCAAACCTTGCCCTGTGCCTCTCTTCCGTCTGGCTGTTCCTGAGTTGTATCCTTTATAAGAAACTGTAATAGTAAGTAGCGTACTTTCCTGAGTTCTGTGAGTCGTTCTAAAGAATTTTCAATTACCTTGGCCCAAGCCAAGGCAGATGCGGGGGTCATAGGAATTCCCAAATTTATTGCTGGCTGGGCAGAAGTGTGGGTCGCTGGGGACCCCACTGGTAGCTGGCAGCTGAGGTAGGGGCAATCTTGTGAGACCGAGACCTTTAACTTACAAGATCTGACACTAAGTCCAGGTTAATAGTGTCAGAATTGAACTGGATTGTTGGATACCCAGCTGGTGTCAGAGAGTTGGTGCAGAAAAACGACACATATTTGGTGTTAGGAAAAAACACACATTTGGTGTCAGAAGAGGTATCAGAAAATGCTGCACAGCCCCAGGCTCCCTACCCCCGGCCCTGCCCCCCCAAGTGCACCTACCCTCATCGTGTTCCTTGGCTCCCCAGAGGTGGCCCATAAGCCCCATAAATCCTAACTCCAAAGCAGGCCCTGGGCTACAGAACTGTCCCTTTCTCCTTCTGTCATCTCCCCCACCCACTGCCACAAGGAATGTCTACATTCCTTGTCCTGTGCTTTCCCATTTCTATGTCTTTGATCACCTGGAATGTGTGTGTCTTCTTTTCCTGCGTATTTGAAGTTAAGCTCAAATGCCTTCTAGAAGTCTTCCCTCATCCCTCCACAAAACATCATTCATCCCTACTGGGAGCAATTCATCTCTACCTCTCTTTAACTCAATGCTTTAAGGGCATTTCACTTTCTATCTATATTATAGTTTTCTGCTGTTCATAACATATTTTCCCTACTAGACTGTAAGCTGTTTGCCGGCAAGGAGCTCACAGTCAAGTTAGAGAAATACATTGTGATCCATGTTTGAATGATCTTTGTAGTCACAACCTGAATGAATACTGGAATCAGTCAATCAATCTCACTATAGCACTGTATGAAACCTACCGGCCTCAAGAGCAAAATTAATCCCTGAAGTGAATATGTGCAGAATCTGCTACAGGAAGTAGAGCAGCTCTGTCCTTTTCTACACGTGAGGTCATGGGCAAAATCAAACACGTTCAGCTGTGCTTACCACCCAGTTTATTATTTTGCCCGGAATCCTGGTTTACAGGACCACAGCAACTTTTGAACTTAATCAACACACAAAGAATAAAAGAAACAGCTGGGGTCTTTCCTCCTAGAAAGATGATTATTGTTTAATGCTGCTTTCCTGTCATGTGTCCCCAAACCTCAAAAGCTTCAGGCCACGCAGAATTCTGAGAGTAATTGCGAAGTGCTGTTGTGAACCTGCAGACCACAACCAACTTGTGTGGCTTGACAACCTCCGTTATTCATTATCTGATGATTTGGTAAGAAATAAAAACTCTTCCTTGTCAATATTTTGTGATTTATTTTTTCCGAAAGAAGTGGAAAATAGAAAGACGTAAACACTTTCAAACAATGAAACTCTTCGCGAGTTCTGCTCACATTTATCATCCCTGAAGATTGAACGTGTTCCCTGCTTGTCCCCTCATGGAGCATTGTCACAGCTCCAGGGAAACGCTTTCCCCTAAGAGAAACTCTAGACAAGAAAACAAGAAAAGAACCAAACGGAAGAACTGAGCACTGATCTCCATTAAGCTGACTCGACTAAATAAATGGCGAGGCTCAACCGCTACACTTCAGTTCACCACGCAGGGGGACGCCTCCACTTTATCGCTATCGTAAATTCAGACCCGAAAGCGACAGAACATTGGCATTTCAATCAAGGCAGCTTCAGATAGGCACACAAGCACACACGCCAGCAAGCACACACTCACACATCCTTTCCCGGCCCAGCCCAGTCAGCTCTGTGTGTTGAAAGCTTTATGAAAGCAGCCTGGAGGATATCCAGAGATCGCTGACAAGACTCAAAGGGATGGAATTTTACAAATCCTTATAAAAGAACCAGGAGCCCTTCCTTGCCAATAGGAATTTGAAATATGTCCCTCTTCTCCTCTGGCTGTACAGATGAAAAAAAGCACGAACAACTTGTTAAGGATAGACATTCCCACTGAACACATCTCCATCAAGCTAAATGCTCACTGTCCTCCCTTCTTTAAGAACTAGGAATCAGTAACATTACTGGGGTAAGAGCGACACGCCCAGCACCTTCAATCACTTCGCAAATTATAAGACAGGGCTATGTCACTTCAGCAACTGAAATAAGGAGGCAGACCGACATTATCAAATAAGCACGTGCAGTGCAGGGGTATAAGAAATGGGGCAATATTTCAAGTGCTCAGGAAGTGACAAATTTTATGTTCAGCCACATCTACTGCAGGGCACCGTATGATATTTCTTCAGGTACAGACATTGCACCAGGGTAACCTGCTCTGTGCACATTTGTAAAGTATTTATATTCCATCAGCTTTCTTGCCAGGAGAAAAATAATAGTGGTTCTTTGCACATATGCCAGATGAGTTTTATAATGGAAGCCATAGCTTGTTTCTAAGTAAATTATTAAATCACCAGCTCTTTCATGAAATGGAATTGTCTGCACTGATCTTCCAGATAAAAGATGCTCAATTGTAGAAAATGACTGTCCCAGAATAGGAGATATGACTTAACTATATGCTCCAGAAGATGGTAGAGAGGGAAGAAAACCGGCATTTATTGAGCAAAGCACCAGACACTGAATAGGCACTTGCTGTATGATTTCACTAATTCTTAACATCAACCCTGCAAGGAAAGAACAAGTACTCCCACATTAGAGATGGAAGCATTCAAAGAGGCTAGGCCACTTGCCCAGCCACACAATGCTAAGAAGTGGTAGAAATAAGATTTGATAATGTAGGTCTTACTAAAATCTAAGCTCATTCAAATACTGCATGCTAACTCCCAGTCTGGACAAAATTGGCCTAGATAGTCTTCCCCTGGCTTTTCAAGCCAAAATTAAATATACTCTTAGTAAGTAAGTCAGTTTGTCAACTGATATATGTTAATGTCCATACATATTGAGTAATTGTATGTCACTCATTTCGTACATATAGACTATATGTCCTAATATAATTGCTATTGGCAAAAAAGACTCACTAATAACAAGCATGGTCAGAACAATATTTTTGCATTTTATTTTAAAATACTAAGAGGGTACAAATGTTTTTGTTACATAGATACCTTTATAATGCTTAAGTTAGGGCTTTTAGCATGCCCGTCACCACAATAGTGTTCCTTGTACCAATAGGTAAGTTTTTACCCTTCCTTCCTCTTCCAACCTTCCCCCTTCTGGATTTCCAATGTCCTTTACATCTCTTTGTGCCCGTGTGTACCATCGTTTAGCTCCTAATTATTAGTGAGAGCATGTGGTGTTTCATTTTCTATTCCTGAAATACTTTACTTAGAATAATGGTCTCTAGTTCCATGCAAGTTGCTGCAAGTGACATTATTTCATTATTATTTATGGCTGAGTAGTATTCCATGGTATATATACCACACTTTCTTTATCTACTCATGAATTGATGGGCACTTAGGTTGATTTTACATCGTGAATTGTGCTGTGATAAATACTTGAGTGCAGATGTCTTTTTGATAAAATGACTTCTTTTCCTCTGGCCAGATACTCAGAAGTGGGATTGCTGGATCTCATGGTAAGTCTTCATTTATTTCTTTGAGGAGCTTCCATACTGTTTTCCATAGAGTTTGTACTAATTTGCAGCCCCACCAACAGTGTATAAGTATTCCTTTCTCTCTGCATCCACACTAGCATCTATTGTTTTTTGACTTTTAATAATGGCCATTGTGACAGGGGTAAGGTGGTATCTAGTTGTGGTTTTAATTTGCATGTCCCTGGTGATTAGTGATATTGAGAATTTTTTTCATGTTTGTTGGCCATTAGTCTATTCACTTTTGAAAAACGTCTGTTCATATTTTTTGCCCACTTTGTAATGGGCTTCTTTGTTTTTTTCTTGCTGATTTGTTTGAGTTCTTCATAGATTCTTGATTATTAGCCCTTTGTCAGATGTATAGCTTGCGATTATTTTCTTCCATTCTGTAGGTTGTCTATTTACTCTGTTAATTATTTCTTTTGCTGTACAGAAGCTTTTAATTTAATTAAGTCCCATTTATTTATTTTTGTTATTGCTATATTTTCCTTTGGGGTATTTGTCATAAACTCTTTGCCTAGGCCAACATCTATAAGAGTTTTTCCTACTTTTTCTTGTCAGAACAAATTTTTTAAAAGAATTGAGTAGAGTGAAAACTAAGCCATCTAATTCATCCACCCATTCACTCATTCAACAAATATTTATTGAGTGCCTATGACCCATACACTATTCTAGACATTGAAGATACAGCAATAAACAAAACATATGGCATCTTTACTCTCATAGATTTTATATTCTAATGATGAAGATAGCCAATAAATAAGCAAATAGGTAATATGTCATCAGCTCAATGGAGAAAAATAAGGCAGAATTGGAAAGGAAGAGAGAGTGATTGGGATTCTATTTTATATTAAAATAGTTAATACAACTATGTCACCTCTCTGATACAGTGACATTTGAACAGAAACCTGAAGGAAATGAGGGTGCAATCTATGGGAGGGAGCGAAGAGGTTGTGGTGGTGGTGGGTGTTCCACAAGAAGGGAATAGCAAGTGCAAAGACCCTGGGGCAAGAACGTCCTCATTATGTTCTAATTCAGCAACGAAGGAGGCAAATGTGGCTGGAGAGAAGGAAATGAGAAAGAAAGATGACAGAGTAAAAGAAACTAAAAAGACATGTCAGCCAAACACAACGATCGGAGTATTTAGATTCTGATTCCCAGAGAAGCAACTGAGATAATTAAGAAACAATTGTGCTGGGCAGAAATGAAGATGTGGGTAAGAAAAGGGAATGGAAATACAGAGGATGTAAAGGAAAGGGGTTAAGTTATTCAGGAGTCAAAAGTCTCCAAGAGGACTCTGCAGATCCTGGAAGCATCTAGTCTCTGGGCAGATAAAAGAGATAAGTATAATTGCTAATATTTATAACACCCCTTTTGTATAGTTATTCATTTAATCTTTATGACATCTATATGACATAGGTACTAGTATTAGTCAATGTTACAGATGAGGAAACTGAGTCACAGAGCGATCAAGTAACTTGCCCAAGACTCTGCAGTCAGTAAGTAGCAGAACAAGCATTCACACTGACAAAGTCTGACTCCAGAACCCTTGTTCCTAACCCCTGGGCTGTAATTGGGGCATTCCTGACCAGATAATGTTTCCAAATAAGTACCAAATGAAAATAATGCTGTCCCTAGTCACAAGGATGCCATGAATAAGTACATTACTTGGCAGGTGAAATGGGGCTAAGGGAAATGTTAGTAAGCAGTTGTAAATACAGAAGTAGGAACCTGTACTGGGAGAGTGGGGAACGGCTCAGCCTCTGGAGAAACACGGGCAAGGGAACAGAGTCACACAAACCCTCCTCCTCCAACAGGGGCGGGACCTCCTTAAGGTTCCTAAGCAATGAAGGGAAGATCTGGTGTGTGGAATCTCTCATTCAAGAAATATTTATTGAGCCGAGAATATATGAAAAAGTGCTTAACATCGCTAATCATCAGGGAAATGTAAATCAAAACCACAATGAAATATCAGCCAATTAGAATGGCTATCACCAAAAAGACAAAAATAACAAGTGCTGGCAAAGATGCGAGAAAAAGGAACTCTCAGACACTGCTGGTGGGAACTTAAGTTAGTAGGGCCATTAGGGAAAACAATATGGAAGTTTCTCAAAACACTAAAAATAGAACTACCAGCAATGTGGTGGCTCACACCTGCAATCCAGCATTTTACGAGGCTGAGATGGGAGGATTGCTTGAGGCCAGGAGTTCAAGACCAGCCTAGGTAACATAAGTAAGACCTCATCTCTACAAAAAATTTAAAAATTAGCTGGGTATGGTGGCATGTACCTATAGTCCCAGCTACTTGATAGGATGACGTGGGAGGATCACTTGAGTCTGGGAGTTCAAGGCTGCAGTGAGCTATCACTGTGCCACTGCAATCCAGACTGGGCCATGAGTGAGAAGAAAGAAAGGAAAGAAAGAAAGAAAGAAAGAAAGAAAGAAAGAAAGAAAGAAAGAAAGAAAGAAAGAAAGAAAGAAAGAAAGAAAGAAGAAAGAAAGAAAGAAAG
>NW_012150186.1:2806110-2823238 GCF_000956105.1 Propithecus coquereli | reverse complement strand
AAAGAAAGAAAGAAAGAAAGAAAGAAAGGAAGAAAGAAAGAAAGAAAGAAAGAAAGAAATAGAACTACCATATTCACCAATCCCACTATTGACTACTTATCCAAAGGAAAGGAAATCAGTATATCAAAGGGATGTCTGCACCCCTATGTTTATTGCAGCACTATTCACAATGGCTGAAATATGGAATCAACCTAAATGTTTATCAACAGACAAACAGATAAAGAAAATGTGGTATATATACACACAATGGAATACTATTCAGCCATAAAAAAGAATGAAATCCTGTCATTTACAGCAACATGTATGAGTCATTATGTTAAGCAAAATAAGTTAGGCACAGAGAGATAAATACCACATGTTGTCACTCAGATGTGGGAGCTAAGAAATACATTTTGAGCTCATGGAAGTAGACTGCAGAATTGTGGGCACTAGAGGCTGGGAAGAGCAGGGAGGAGGGGAGGATAGGGAGAGGTTAGTTAACAGATACAAAATTACAGCTAGATAAGAGGAGTGAGTTCGTGTTCTGCAGCACTGTAGGGTGAATATGGCTAGCTACAATTTATTGTGTAGTTTCAAAAAGCTAGAAGAAAGGATTTTGAATGTTCACAACACAAAAAAATGATAAATGTTTGAGATAATGGATACGATAATTACCCTGATTCGATCATTACATGTTGTAACGCATATGGAAATATCACCCTGCATCCAATAAATATGTATCATTATTACATGCCAACTAAAATTTTTAAAAAATAAATATTTATTTAGTGTGCACTATGTTCCAGGCACTATTCTGGGGACTGGAGATAAAGAGATAAGCAAGACCGCCAGGGGGAGATACTGACAATTTTAAAAAATAAACAAATAGACAGCAAGTCCTTTCAAATAGTGTCCCAGGCACCTTCTTTTCATCATGATGGATGGAAAAGAAGGTGCCTGGGAATGGAGATGCTCCTTTAGACTGAGTGGACAGGGAAGCTCTCTTTATGGATGCAGCATTTGAACTAGGATCTAAATGATTAAAAGGAGCCAACCATGCTAAGATCTGGGGGCAAAGCATTCTAGGAAGAAACACTAGCTGCTGCAAAAGCCCTTAGGTGGGCATAAGACTTATTGACCTTGTGGGGGGCATACCAATGCTGACCTTGTGGGGGACATAGCAGGCTGTAGGTTCAATAAATAACTGTTGAATTATACAAATAAAACTCCACCAAAAAATATCTCTATCTTTGGTAAGAGTATGAAACCTTCTTCAGCTAAATAAAACTTAACAATATCAAGGAAAATTTAAAAAGAAATTTTAAAACTTCAAATTCTTAAGTATAGAGGCAAATTGAAGTTGGCATGTTCTAAATTCCCTTTCCTCCTCCCAGATACACACATTTTTAAACATGTGAACACAGACAGTAAAAATACTTGTGTTCTCATAGTTACAACTGGAACATGAGATAGCTTAAAATGAGGTGTTCAAAGAATTTAATGAAATTAATTAATTTATGTTACAAATATTTATTGATATACTGTAGGACACACAGTTCCTGCCCCAAAGAGCTTTTAGTCTAGCAGGGAATATAGACAATTAGGCATTTATAAACAAGGCAGTAAAGACTAGAACACATATAGGAAGGACAACTAACCCAAATTCAGCAGATCAGAGAACACTTCCCTATGGAAGTGACATCTTAGCTAAGAACTGAAATATAAGTAGCCTTTGGCAGAGGGAGCAGGTGCATTTCTAGGCAGAGTTAAAATTCTGTGGTAGGCCGGGCGTGGTGGCTCACGCCTGTAATCCTAGCACTTTGGGAGGCCAAGGCGGGTGGATCGCTCAAGGTCAGGAGTTCGAGACCAGCCTGAGCAAGAGCGAGACCCCGTCTCTACCAAAAAATAGAAAGAAATGATCTGGACAACTAAAAATATATAGAAAAAATTAGCTGGGCATGGTGGTGCATGCCTGTAGTCCCAGCTACTCAGGAGGCTGAGGCAGAAGGATTGCTTGAGCCCAGGAGTTTGAGCTTGCTGTGAGCTAGGCTGACACCATGCCACTCTAGCCCGGGCAACAGAGTGAAAAGAAAAGAGTCAGGTTCTTGGCTTGAGCAATGGGTAGGTGGTGATGCTATTCAGTGACTTGCAATGATTCCCAAACTTGACTATGCATACTAATCACCCGAGAATACAGATTCTGATTCAATAATTCTGGGGTGGAACCAAGAAATCTGCATTTCTAACAAGCTCTCAGGTGACGCTGATGTTACAGGTGTTGGCACCACAGCTTGAGTAGCAAGAAGCTGAAGAACATAAGAGGAGAAAGGGCACTGAAAAAAAAAGATAAATTCAGATTGATGCATCAAAATCCCTACGGTAAATCTGAGTGGGGATACCCTGCAGGCAGTTAGACACGAGTCTGATGCTTAGGGGAGAGCTGGGAGGGAAAGATTTGAAAGTCGTCAGCAAAAATATTCTGGAAATTGCCCCCACCCCTCACCTTCATTGTAAATGGTTTAGAGGGGCTGGAGGTCAGATTACAGTGAGTTGAGAAAGTGGGAGGTGCAGAAATGACTCTTTCAAGAAGTTTTGTTGTTAAGGGAAAGAGAAGCATAGAGCAATAGCTAGAGGAGAGCTTGCAGAATGAATTTTTTGAAAGATGAGTCAGACCTGAACATGCTTAAATATTGTTAGAGATAACTATCCATCAATAGGCTTTTAGAAGATCAATCAAGAGGGAGGAAGAGAAAAAAAGAAAGATCAATCAGGCTTCTTGTCTATCTGACATTTCTATTTCATCCTTTCTAATATTCAACAAACATTCTATATTGGACCAGTAATTTTCCTCTTAGCTTTGATAGCTATATTGTAACTGGAGACTTCTACAGACACAATACTTTAAAATGAAGGAGGCAACTATGCCCAGAATCTACCTGCTATCCTTATTCTAAGGCCCTCTCTTTAGAAGATATATTTCGAACACTCTCCCATCTGTTTTTACCACCAGCAACAATTCTATTTTTCTAATACATATTCCATAGCCTTAGAGCAAACCCGATGTAAGCAATTAAAAGATGGTACCCAAGGACTTAGTTGCTCAATATCACTAAGGATAGCAGAACCTATGAAAGCTTAGAAGGGACAAGAAGTGTAGAAGTGGGAAAACTACTTCACTTAGCATATGGAAATCAGTTCTGCTGGCTGGTTGTTGAAGACTGAATGATTAAAGCCAGTATGCTAGAAACTTTGAAAAGCTGTCTAGGAAAGGTCTATGCCCCCTTAGAGTTCACTACATCAATTACAAAACAGCAGTTTGCAAAAGTCACAAATAAAGTGTTGAAGACTAAGATAAAAAATAAAACTTAGCAGATTAGGAGTTATAAAACTTAGGAGATTGGAAATAGAAGGACATAAACAAAGAATTGTTGAAGGCTTTGAAAGAAAAGACAAGGATGAACAATAAGCGGAAGAATGGGAAGAAAATACAACGAATCCTAAAAGTTGACCTCATCACAGAGTATTTATATAACAGATACTGAGCTGCAAGATAAGTTTACTAAATACTCTGGAGTAAGTTCACGTTGTGACACTGAAATTTATGCAGGAGATGTCAATGTTATTTACAGTTTATTCTTTAAAAAAAGGAGGAGGAACGCTGTCTTGGAAACAACAGATACACACACTTGAAAGGACCTTGAAAGATCATCTGCTTCTTGAAGGCACAGTTAGCTGTCAGCCTCCAGCTAGTAGCACCTACAGGAGCTGCCTCAGATTTCTAACCTAAGCAACACCCTTCCAGGTCATCCCCCAGCCAATAATTGAGCATGGCAGGAGTAGCAAGACCTGGCCACATGCGCCTAAGGCAGGACTCCTCTTTGCTCCAGAGATCCCTTTGACATTGGCCAAGGCTTTGTCAGATCTAGACAGCAATCTGAGCCACTCCCTGCCCAATTCTGCTTCCTCCTCTCTTCCCTACCACAAGAATCAGATCAAATCAGAACAGCATCACTTTCTTTTTTCTTTTTATTTATTTATTTATTTATTTTGTTTTTGAGATAGGGTCTCACTCTGTTCCCAAACTGGAGTGCGGTGGCTCAATCATAGCTCACGGCAACCTCAAACTCCCAGGCTCAGTGATCCTCCTGCCTCAGCCTCCTGAGTAGCTGGGACTACAGGCACTCACTACCATGCCCACCTAATTTTTGTATTTTTTTGTAGAGATGGGGTCTCACTATGTTGTTCAGGCTGGTCTCGAACTCCTGGCCTCAAAAAATTCTCCCATCTTGGCCTCCCCAAGCGCTGGGATTACAAGTGTAAGCCATCATGCACAGGCCAGCATCACTTTCTGAAGGTTTTCCCTGCCTAATCACACTTCCTCCTCTTTTCATCTTTCATAGGCATTATGCTCCACACCTGCCAATTGACCTCATGCACTCCTAACTCTATCTCCACGTCTGTCTCCTGATGGATATAACTAAGGCAAAGAACATATTCACAAAATATGTATCTGACAAAGGACTTAAGTCCAGAATGTACAAAAAGCCTTTCAAACACAGTAAGAAGACAGTCCAATTTTTTTTAATGGACAAAGATTTTATTTTTTAAAAATATACAAACAGAAAATAAGCATGTGAACATATATTCAGTATTGTTGACAGAAAAACCTAAACTCTGTAAAATAATTTAAAGAGGTTTATTCTGAGCTGAATGTGTGTGACCAGACTCTGGGGAACAAGCTCTCAAGAAGTCTTGAGAAAAGATATAATAAAAAAAGAAAACTATAGGCCAACATCTCTGATATACATAGATACAAATATCCTCAACAAAATACTAGCAAACAAAATTCAGCAACATATTAAAAAGATTATTCATCATGATCAAATGGGATTCATCCCAGCGATACAAGGATGGTTCGACATATGCAAATCAATCAGTATGATACATCATATCAACAGAATGAAGGACCAAAACCATATGATCATTTCAATTGATGCTGAAAAAGCATTCAACAAAATTCAACATCCCTTTATGATAAAAACTCTCAAAAAACTGAGTATAGAAGGAACTTACCTCAAAATTATATGCCGTATATGACAGACCCACAGTTAGTATCATACTTAATGGGGAAAAACTGAGAGCCTTTCCTCTAAGATCTGGAAGAAGACAAGGATGCCCCCTTTCACGACTGTTATTCAACACAGTATTGGAAGCTCTAGCTAGAGCAATTGGACAAGAGAAAGAAATAAAGGGCATCTAAATTGGAAAGGAGGAAGTCAAATTATCCTTGTTTGCAGATGATATGATCTTACACCTAGAGAAACCTAAGGACTCCAGCCAAAAATGATTTGAACTCAAATTCAGTAAAGTTGCATGATACAAAATCAACATACAAAAATCAGTAGCATTTCTACATGCAAACAGCAAACAATCTGAAAAAGAAAGTAAGAAAGTAATCCCATTTATAATAGCTACAAATAAAATTAAGTACCTAGGAATAAACTTAGCTGAAGAAGTGAAAGATCTCTCCAGTGAAAACTACAAAACATTGACGAAAGAAATTGAACAGGACACAAAAAATGAAAAGATATTCCATACTCATGGATTGGAAGAATCAATATTGTTAAAATGTCTATACTGTCCGAAGCAATGTACAGAGTCAGTGCAATTCCCATCAAAATACCAATGGAATTCTTAACAGACATAGAAAAAATTATTCTAAAATTTATATGGCACCATGAAAGACCCAGAATAGCCAAAGTCATCCTGAGCAAAAAGAACAAAATTGGAGGAATCACATTATCTGATTTCAAATAATATGACAGAGCTGTATTAACCAAAATAATATGGTACTGGCATAAAAACAGACACATAGACTAATGGAACAGAATAGAGAACCGCGAAATACATTCACACATCTACAGTGAACTTATCTTCAACAAAGGTGCCAGGACATACAGTGGGGAAAGGACAATCTCTTCAATAAATAGTTCTGAGAAAACAGGATATCCATATGCAGAAGAATGAAACTAGACCCTCACCTCTCTCCATATACAAAAATCAAATCAAAATGGATTAAAGACTTAAATCTAAGACCTGAAACTATGAAACTACTAAAAGAAAACATTGGGGAAATGCTTAAGGACATTGGTCTGGGAAAGAACTTCTTGAGTTACACCCGCAAAACATAGGCAACCAAAGCAAAATTGGACAAATGTGATTACATGAAGCTAAAAAGTTTCTGCACAGCAAAGCAAACAATCAATAAAATGAACAGACAAGCCATAGAACCATAACCAACAGCAAGTTAGGGTATACTTTAAAATAACTAAAAGATTCAAGCATCATGCAGAGTAGTAAGAAAAAAACAAAAAATAACAAAAATAAAACAACTAAAAGAGTGGAATTGGAATGCTCCTAACACAAACAAATGTTAAATGCCTAAGGTGATGGATACCCCAATTACCCTGATTTGATTACTTCACATTGTATGCCTGTATCAAAACATCACATGTACCCTATAAAGATATACAACTATTATGTACCCATAATATTTAACATTTATAAATTTTAAGAAACGAAGTCTTGAGAAAATGCACCCAAGTCAGCCGGTTTACAATTTGGTTTTATACATTCATGGAGACAGGAATTACAGGTAAAACCGTAAATCAATACATGGAAGATATACTTCGGTTCAGCCCAAAAAGGTTGGACATTTCGAAGTGGGGCTTACAAATAATAGATAGGTTTTAGGAATTCTTTAGCTGGCAATTGGTTGAAAGAGTTAAGCTTTGTCTAAAAACCTGGAGTCAGTAGAAAGGAATGCTTGATTTAAGATAAGGGGGTCTTCTATCTGTCATATGATGCTATACCAGAATCAGGTTGGAAAGTAAGCCACATCATACAGGGTTAATAAAACCTGTTTAATGATGTTTTAGCATTTGTAGGTGTGACTCACCAGGCCTCTTAGAGAGGAATTTGGGCAAGAGAAAAAACGGTCAGAGTCCAGTCCTCAATATCATAAATCATCTGGAAAATGCAAATCCAAACCACAGTAATAGATACCACTACACACACCCATCAGAATAGCTAATACTAAAAAGACTGATAATTCCAAGTGAGGCAGAGGATGTGGAGCAACTGACACTTTCATACATTGTTGATGAAAGTGTAAAGTGGTACAATCACTTTGGAGTTTGGCAGTTTCTTATTTTTTTTTTTTTTTTTTGAGACAGAGTCTCACTCTGTTGCCCTGGCAGGCTAGAGTGCCGTGGCATCAGCCTAGCTCACAGCAACCTCAGACTCCTGGGCTCAAGCGATCCTCCTGCCTCAGCCTCCCAAGTAGCTAGGACTACAGGCATGCACCACCATGCCTGGCTAATTTTTTCTATATATTTTTAGTTTTCCAGCTACTTTCTTTCTATTTTTAGTACAGACAAGGTCTCACACTTGCTCAGGCTGGTCTCGAACTCCTGGGCTCAAACGATCCACCTGCCTCGGCCTCCCAGAGTGCTAGGATTACAGGCGTGAGCCACCGCGCCCAGCCGGCAGTTTCTTATAACGTTCAATTTATATTTACCATATAACCCAGCAATTCCACTTTTAAGTATTTACCCAAGAGAAATGAAATCATGTGGGGCCGGGCGCGGTGGCTCACACCTATAATCCTAACACTTCGGGAGGCCAAGGCAGGAGGATCGCTTGAACTCAGGAGTTCAAGACCAGCCTGAAACCCCATCTCTACTAAAAATGAAAAAATTAGCTGGGGATGGTGGCGTTCACCTATATTCCCGGCTACTCAGGAGGCTGAGGCAGGAGGATGGCTTGATCCCAGGAGTTTGAGGTTGCTGTGAGCTAGGCTGATGCCACGGCACTCTAGCCTGGGCAACGGAGTGAGACTCTGTCTCAAAGAAAAAAGAAAAGAAAACATGCATACACAAAATGACACATACAACAATGTCCATAGCAGCTTTATTGATAATAGTCAAAAACTATAAACAATCCAAATGTCCAATGAGTAAATGGACAAAATATGGTATATCCATACAATGAAAATAGTACAGTACTTAGTAATAAAAAGAACATGCTACTGGTACAGGCAACCACATGAATGAATCTCTAAAACGATATGCTGAGCAAAGAAGCCAAATACATAAAAAAAAAATATGATTCCATTACTACGAAATTCTAAAACTGGCAAAACTAATCTAAAGTGATAGAAATCATATCAGGGGTTGTTGTTGTCCGGGTGAGAGACTGACTGCAAAGGAGTATGAGGGAATTTTCTTGATTGGGTGGTGGTTTACACAGGTGTATATGTTTGCCAAAACTCATCATACCATACACTCTAAGTGTATGCACGTCACCACATGATTTTAAAAATGTGCTCCTGACATTTATAATCACAATACTATAAATATTAAATGTTAAACACATATATAAATAGATACTATATTTAATAATATTTGGTGGTATTGCAAGTGGAATATTCATCTCATTTACATTTTTAGATGGTTAATACTATAATAGAAAAGAAAGAGGCTATTGGTATGTTTATTTTTCTTATATACAGAGATCTTATCAAATTCTCTTATTATGTTGTTTTTAACTGAAGTCCAATGGGGTTTTCCAGGCATACAATCTTATAATCAGCAAAAAGAAATAACTTCATCTGTTATTACCCAACATATATAGAAATTACTTTGTTTACTTTTTTTATTGCATGCACCAGTCTCCAAAAGAATGTTCAATAATAATAGTGATCACCAGATATCCTCTCTTTTCTATACTTTAAAGAAACTATCTTAACATCTGAGTGTTTAAAACACTACTTGCTGGTGGATTTTTGATCTTTACCAATTTGTAGTTTCTATTTCTATTTCTATTGCATTTTGTTAAGAATGATTTTTAAGTTTTTTCAAATAACTTTTCAGCATTAATATATTTTGCTTCTTTAAGTCGTTAATGCAATGAAATATGCTTATAGATGTCCTAATATTGTAAAAGTTTGTTTTCCTGGAATAAAATCTCCTGAATTATTCTTTTGATGAGGTACTGAATTCTCTTTTGAATATACATTCATAAGCAAACTTGAATTTTGGTTTAGTTTTTGATACTATCTTTATGAGGTTACAATAAGGCTGGCTTCATGAAATGACTTAGGGAGTTTTCATTTTTTTCTCTCTCCTAATATATTATAGTAAAAACAATTTAATTATCCATTGATCCTTAAAGATTAAAAAGGATTTAAAGGATTTAACTGTGAAACTGTAAAGTCTCCATGCTATTTTTAATAGTAGATATTTAATCTCCAATTTTTCTATGGTAATTAGTTTCTTCGTGTTTTCTACTTCTCAGGTTAATATTTTAGGAAGTCATGCATATCGCCTAGGTTTTCAACCATGTTGCTCTTGAGTTTCAGTCAGTAATTCATAATATTTTAATTTTCTTCTGTATAGGGGTTTACTCCCTTCTCATTCCTATCTTGTACAATTTTGTTCTCTTTTTTTAAAAATTGGGGTCATGGCAGGATTATCTATCTTATTGGTACTTTCAAAGAAAACAAAAAGAAATTGAATTTATTTATGCAAGCTTGGGGGTTTTCTATTTTATTCAACTGTTATCTTTATTGCTTCCCTTACTACCATTTTGTTTCTAATTAAGATATATACATATATCTTACTATATTTTATGTTAATAAAATTTACATATTATAATATTTATAGGTTATATATTTATATTATTTGTGGATGCAAAATTCTCTCTGAAGATTTAAAATTGTAACCTGCACCACCCACCCTCTCCTCCACACACTCATGGTTCCCCTTACTTTGCTTGTTTTTAAATTTTTTATAGCATTTATCATTTATGATCTGCTAACAAACCATATGTTACTTATATATTGTGTATGGGTTATCCTGTCAATTTTACATGAATATAAAGTACACAAGGGCTGTAAAACTTCTGTCTGTATTGTCCACTGATGTACCCCAAAGCCTAGAAGTGTGCCTGACACAAGGTAGGTGCGCAAGAAAATGTGTTAGAGAAATCATTATCATTTTACTCATCTCACCCACGCAAAGGGCAGAATAGGAATAGTACTGGTGTCCGTTCATTCTCCAACATCTAGTTCAGCATCTACTATGTGTTAAGAACAGTACCGGTGCTGAGTGTATATAAACAAGACAAGTCCCTACCAAACCAACAGTATACTTTTGGGCCACATGAGCAGGAATGGAAAGCAGAAGGATACTGTGACTCAATGAAAAATGTACTCGTTTTACAAATGACTCTGTATTTCTTATTGATCTCAAATTGGCCCCAGTATCTAACTTCGATTTTATTATCCTTTTCTCCAGACTCCTAACAGTTTAAAAATGTCGGGTTGTGAAATCCCTTAAATGCACTGAGGGATATTCCAAAAGAGAGTCTTTGGGCAGCAATCACCCATCAGCTTAACTACGCTAGCATGTGTGAAACCCAGACCACTGCAGAAACCACGGTGGGAATGGAAGGTGTTTCACTTGAGGGTCCGGACGGACTTCCGCAGCGGTTAAGGGAATGCGGGCCCAGCGAAGGAGGAATCTGCCTCGCCCACAACCAACAGGAGCAGACCGATTTTCTGTCTGACAAGACAACCCAAAACACCGCGAGCTAAAAGTTCCCAGGATAGTCACAATTCACACCGACACCGGGACACCGCCCTCGCGCACGCGCAATTGCCCCCCAAGCCACCACTTGCCGTCTTCGCCCCGCCCCTCAGAACCGGAAGGAGTTGCTGACGCTTCCGGTGGCCTGCGACCCCCTCAGTTATCTCACTGATGTCGTGGGTTCAAGCTGCTGCCTCGGTCCAAGGCCCAGGAGACGAGGGAGACGTGTTTGACCAGGAAGCTGACGAGTCCCTCCCGGTGCAGCGGGAATGGCAGAGTCACATGCAGAGACGAGTCAAAGTAAACCTGGGTGGAGGGTGCGGAGGACTCTTAGGTGTGCCGGGTTTCGGGAAGAGAGGCGCGGAGTTGGGAAGACCCTGGGTTCTGAGTGGTCCCAGCTTGGTCCGGCGCTGCCCTCCTTTACCCCTTGCCACCCAGGCCGGCCCGCGTCTTGCTAGGATTTCCCGGTGGGTTACTTGAAAGCGTGGGAAAACAGGGCGCGTTCTTTGAGCGCCTGCGGGGTGCGTTAGAAGCTGGGGACCAACCGAAATAAACTTTGTCCAGACTTTGAAGAGCCCGCACTTTGTTGAGGATCACAGGGAAAGGGGTGGGGGGAGAAAGAGACACTGCCCGTGCTAATTACGGCTGTTAAAGGGTATGTCCTCAGCTTACATGGGTTGCTTGGGTGGATGGGGAGCCTAAAGCTAGGTGTGGTATTAATCAAGGCATATGGAAAAGAATGCTGTCAGAGGGCAATAGGACAAAGCAAATATGGAATACTGATGGCTAAGTAAGAGAATTTTAAAGTTGGTTTCTTTTTTATCTGGTAGGTGTGAATTTTTAGTCTCTAATTTGTCCCTGAAACTAGTTCTAGTGAGGACTAGATGATGAGGTCTGTGTTCACTTAATGTATTTGCCAACCATGAAATTGCCTCTAAAGCTGCAGTTGGTAATCTACCCTAGTTTAATGTTTCAGTAAAATAATATTTGCTTAGCCCAGCAACCATGTTGTCAGTTACAAAAATGCTTTACGTGAGGCTCGAGCTAGACTAGTAAGTATTGAACATCTTTTGAGCACTATGACATGGAGAGAGATGCAGGCCAAAATCTCTACTCACAGAGAACTTGCAGTTTAGTTGAATTTAGGTATCAAGCAAAATTTCTAAAACCAGACTCCTCATCTTCCTTTTCCTAAAACAGTTTACTCTTTCCCTACTTTGCCCTGCTTCCTCACCCACCCACACCATTCCAATTAGTTATTAAGGGACTAGACATGTCATTTTCCATGTTTCCTTTCTATGAAGACGTTGCTAACACAGGGTTTTTAAAAACCGTAAGAATCAGTGTTTTAAAAGTTAGTTGCCCAGTTCTCACATCCATGGAATGTGGAAAAAAATAAAAATAAATAAGTAAATAAAAGTGGCCCAGTAAGTCTAGACTTCAGAAGTGGGATAAAGAAAGATAAACCAATAATAAATCTTAATGAAAAGCATGGTCTGCTTTGGTTGTGTGGCTATGCCATATTATGTTCCATAACATAGCAAAGGTCTGTTTCATCAGCTTTCTCAATTGGTTCTGTGCCTTTTTAGAGGAGCCTACATACGGTTCACTCTGTGTTAGTTACAGCTGCATTTCTTCATTGCTTATTTTAGGAAGGTTATAGAGAGGGAATAGATGCTGGCAAAGCAGTTGCTCTTCAACAGGGCTTCAATCAAGGTTATAAGGAAGGTGCAGAAGTCATTATAAACTATGGACAACTCAGAGGAACATTGAGGTAATTTTCAAAACTTAAATGCTGACTCATTTTAACTTTGATACTAGAGGATTTTTATGAAAGTAGAATGTAAAAATAAAGTGTTTAAACTGAAGTTCTTTTCCTGGTGTTACATTCACAAAAGAGTGCTGCAGAGCATCAAATATTATTGCCTTCGAAAAATCAAAATTATTGACAGTTCATTCACTTTAATGTGTGAACCAAACGTTGTCTTTTTTTTTTTAAAGAAATGGTAGGAAGGTACGTTCTTTTTGTTACCTGAACCACCACCAATCTCCAATTAAGAAATCTTCAGATTTTGAATAAAGCTTTTAGTACTTGCACACAGTTTGAAAGACCTCTAGACTAGAAGTACGTGATAAAATATAGTTAGTAATAGAAAAACGAATCTGTTTACGTTAGTCCTGAACATTGAATACCTGTCAGGATGCCATAGCAGTAATGGCATATATTAGAGTCAAGTGGTCAACGATACACAGAGCTAGAAGCATAGCAGCCTTGTCCTCTTTGAAGCTTTAACTATCCTCTGTAGAGAAAAACATAAAATGCTTCAGGGAATTACTATTTTAAAAAATGGTGAAAGATACAGGTTACCAAAACAAAAAAATTTATTGTGTTTGGGGTTTTAGAAAATCCCAACTATCAGAAACCAGAATTTATAGTGTACTATAGTAGGAAAATGGTTAATGTTCATCTTCACATCAAGTTAAATTAATCTTTTATAAGCTTAGAAAGGTTACTGTTGAATCTTTTATATCAATTGATTTCATTTTTAAAACATTACTTTTTGTAACCATTATTTTATGACATGACATGATTATCTGAACAATATTAAATCTGTTAAGACTAGAAGAATTCTTACCTCTTTCAGGAAAATTGTTAGTAGCTCAGCAAACAATGTCTACTTTAAACTTGGGAAAGTGAAGTTTCTTTTTGTTTCTTTTAAGAGACGGGGTCTTGCCCTGTCACCCAAGCTGGAGTGCAGTGGTGGGTATTCTGTAACCTTCAATCTTGATGGCAAGCAACTGTATGCTTAGAAAAATGGTTTTCAACTTTGGCTATACCCTGAAGTCAACTGGGGAGCTTTAAAAAAAAAAAAAAAGGTGCCCCTAGAGATTCTGATTTAATTGGTCTGGGGTGTCACCTGGGCCTTGATAGGTTTAAGAGTTCCTCAGGTGATTCTAATGTGTGTCCAAGATTGAGAATCACTAGTTTAGAAGCTGTTTGATGTCCTTAAAGGAGAAACTAATTTTTTTCTTACTTGGAGTTGTATCCCTCTTCAATAGATGTTACATAATCTTAACGGAAAAATCTAAAATCAGGAAAAGTGGATGTAGAGTTGTGAAGAAGAAGTTATGAATTATGGTTTTATGATTAAATCCAGTTTCATTTTAAGTCCTATTTATCATAATTACTTTCCTGATTTTGACTTGCATAATTATCCTAAATCCATTTTTGCGTGGTGTTATCTGGAAGAGAAATATGTAGGACTTAGCATTAAACCTTCTAAAAAGCCTGTGGTTGTTTACTCTTTTTCCTGTTTAACTCTTGTTTATATTTTTGTTCAGTGCTTTGCTCTCCTGGTGTCACCTTCATGATAATAGTTCAACTTCGATCAGTAAAATAAATAATCTTCTGGATGCAGTTGGCCAGTGTGAAGAGTATATGCTCAAACATCTGACATCAGTCACTCCACAGCCCCAGGTTGTAGATTTATTGGACTCCATTGAGGATATGGACCTTTGTCATGTAGTTCCAGCTCAGAAAAAGATCGTTGAAGCTAAAGATGAAAGACTCTGTGAAAATAATGCTGAGTTTAACAAAAACTGTAGCAAGCACCCTAGTGGGATAGACGGTTCATATTTACAATGTTGTAGAACACAGGAGCATGCACATTCTGAAAACCCAAACCTCACTTGGATTTTAGAACAGACAACCAGTTTAGTTAAACAGCTAGGAGTATCAGTAGATGTATTACAGCACCTCAAACAACTATAAAGATTATCTTCCCTTTTCTAATGAGAATGTTCAGAACATCTCTTAGAGCATTTTGTTTCCTAACAAGCTAACCAAAATTTGTACTGGTTTCTTCACTGAACACTACTTGTAGGGTTATCCTTGATGGAAATTTGAAATGTCTTCAAAATTAACAGTATTAAATGTAATATAAGCCTTTTTTCTTTGTCACTGGTAATTTTTATATCATTAAATATATGCACAGAAATTCCACTTGTCATTTTCAAACTTATGATCAGAGTCAAGCACTTTCAGATTCATTAGCAAAAGCGAATAAGAATCAAACATATTTTGTAAGGACCTAACCCTACTTTCTGCTCCTCTCACCATTAGGTGGGCAGGACCTCATCAAACCAAAGTTACCAAAAATAACCTAATGGCTAACATAAATATAAACACATAGATATAGATATACTTAGATATAGGTATATAGATATAGAGATATATATTGAAATTTGAGAGACTGAGAAACTGAAGCAATGTTCTGCTGTTGATTAAATCACTAAAAGCAAAATACTGGGATGCGTTTTAGTTTCGTGTTGATTAAAAGTAAGGACATTTGGCCGGGCGTGGTGGCTCACGCCTGTAATCCTAGTACTCTGGGAGGCCGAGGTGGGCGGATCGTTTGAGCTCAGGAGTTCCAGACCAGCCTGAGCAAGAGCAAGACCCCGTCTCTACTAAAAATAGAAAGAAATTCGTTGGACAACTAAAAATATATAGAAAAAATTAGCCAGGCATGGTGGTGCATGCCTGTAGTCCCAGCTACTCGGGAGGCTGAGGCAGGAGGATCACTTGAGCCCAGGAGTTTGAGGTTGCTGCGAACTAGGCTGACGCCACGGCACTCTAGCCTGGGCAAAAAGAGTGAGACTCTGTCTCAAAAAAAAAAAAGTAAGGACATTTAATTCCATGAAAATACAGAAAATAAATTTCATGTTCAAGTCTAAAGAAAAGTGCTTAATTTTTCTAAGTAGTAAGAAGTTAGTAGTGTTGCTTAACAATGTGCCGTATTATTCCTAAACTGCAGTTTTGTTTCCTATTCAAATAGGAATAAAGCACTGAAACCACTGACTTATATATGACCTTAAAACAATATTCTTAGTCTAACATGGAGAAAATTAAATTCAAACTTTTGCTCCAGGACCTAAATACGTCAAGATCAGGAAAGGATCTTTCCTCACTTTTTTTCACCTGAAGCACAAATTTATGTAAGGTACCTGACCTCAGAGGCACCCAAATAGCTTTAGTAGGTGCCTTCAGAGGGACTTCATTGATAGCTTTAATTGCTGTTTCACCAGTATTTATATCTACCATCTATGCTAAAAGACAGACATACTGAGATAATCTGACAAAATAGATCTTTTTAAGATTTAACAAATGTACTACTGTGATCACACAGCCTTCCTCAAAGTTCACAGAAAATTAAGAGATCAAAGCAACAAATTTGAAATTAGAAGGCCATATTGAGTTTCAGGATTCACTAAAACCTGCTGAAGATATCAAAGTGACATTTGACAGCTGGTTTAAAAAAGTGCTTATATCTCTCCATATGTAAACACTATTTCAGAGATTTACTAATTCATCTTGTTATATTTCGCCATATTTGTGGATACAGCCAAAATTCCAAATCCACATGAAATATAAGCAATCTCTAAAGTCTTGATGTTGCTCTGCCGTCATATTAGATTTGAAATACCTAGCTCAAGAAGGTCACCCTCAGTAAAATTTCATGAGTGTAGTAAATCTCGAGATTTTATCTGGGCTTGCCCTGGTAAGATTCCCTGAAGATAACACCCCTTGGCACCATTGGTTACATAAAGTGTGTTTGTACAGATGTTTGTAGAAAATGAACTCAAGAGAATTAGCTAAGTTGATGAGGCTATTGGGTTGAAAACATCTCTTAAAACTGCTTGGCTTTTTAAAAAATACTGAAGTTCCTGGACTCCAGAGGAATATTAATGGTATTAATATTCCAGGCTCATTATACCTGTGTAGCATGAACACGGTTCCAGTTCCTCTGTACTAGAACCAGCAAGAATAAAGGAAAGAAGTCTCGCTTGCCTTTTGTCTCTTGCCTTGTTTCGTATGTTGGAGGCCTGCCAGGTCTTCCCAGAAGACCCTAGATGAACATAAATGGTAGGGCAAGGTTATCCCAGAGCTGGCACAGCCAGAGATTTAAGAACCAGGACCCAGACCTTAGGCTGAGTGATGTGGCTTCCTTAGAAACAGAAATTTCATCTAAAATAAGTTATTTCTGGATGCTGACATCTGGGGTTTTAAAAAGGAGGAGGGGGTGAGGTAGCCCACAATGCTATGTTTTTCTGACGTTTTGGTTCCTAGAACTGCTGAGGCCACCAAAATTTTTGTGATAAACTGAGGAAGTGGGCATCTGAATACACCTCCTGTGTCCTTATCATTTATGTCCTTTGCACTGCTTATTAACTGCTTTGTGGTAAATCAAAATAAAATCCCGTGAAACAAGTCCAAGTTGTGATTCTTACCCTCTTCAAACTAAGGTTAGAGCTTTGTGTTCCAGTCTAAGATACTGGGGTGGGGGCAGGGGGGTAGACAGATACATATAGGAATATTTAACTTATTTTTTTTTATTTCAGCATATTATGGGGGTACAGCTGTTTAGGTTACGTATGTTGCCCTTGTCCCCCCTCCCCCCGCAAGTCCGAGCTTCAAGCATGTCCATCCCCCGGATGGTGCG
>NW_012150186.1:2786423-2805524 GCF_000956105.1 Propithecus coquereli | reverse complement strand
ATCCACGCCAACATTTATTGTTTTGGGACTTTTTGATAAAGGCCAGTCTCACTGGAGATAAGTGATATCTCATTGTGGTTTTGATTTGCATTTCCTTGACTTATTTTTTAAATCATTCTTAATTTCAGACCACTGATGAAGTAAATATCATGCTGTTAATAAACTACCAATCAGACTTCCAGCTCTACAGAAATCCTCAAATCTCGATCGTGAAGATAACTTCAACACCATAGTTACATTTTTTGCTTCTGTCCTTGCTTAATGCCTTTTCCCAACAAACTGGGAAGAGGCTGGAAAAGAAATCTGCCATCACTGTCTTCAGTTTGCTTACTCCCCATTCACTCTTCAGCCTCAAACTGCTTTTTACTGAAGTCACTGATAACTAAAGTCACACAGCTGCCGGTTACTGACTTTTCAGTCCTACCATTTGTCTCCTGTCCGTCACTGGACATGATGAATCATTCCCTACTTTTACAATCCCTTCTGCTTGCTTCTGCAGCAATACTTTTTCTTCTTGTCCTGCTTATTACTATTCCCTATCATTTTGCTAACTCCACTCCTCCCTCTGCCCTTTAAATGTAGGGATTTCCCAGAGTTCCATTCTTGGACCTCTTTTTGTTTTTATACTCTAACTGGATGATCTCACCTACTCCCATGGTTTCAATTATACTGACCATCCCACAGCTAACATTTTAACCCCCTTCCCTCTCCCAAGTTCCAGATCTAAATTTCCAACTGCCAATTTCTCATGCCTACCTCAGTGGCTTAGTATACACAGCATGTTTAAAACTGACCTCCCGTCTCCTTCCCATCCCTTTACTTTGCCTTTTGAATTTTCAAGCTATGAATGTCATTTCTGTCCACCCAAAGCTAGAAACCTTTAAATCTTTCTCTGCTTTTCCTTTGCCATCAAACTCTACTTCCAACTGAGTTGTTTTACATTTTTAGAACATATTTTGAATCTGGCCTCCTCTCATTCTAATCATCAGATTTTAATTAACTTTTGTACCAGTCTCTTCACTAATGTCAGTACCTCCAATCTAGCCATCTTCCTCTCCGTTCTCTTCCTTGCCACTGTTATCTTCCTAAAACAGCTTACTTCCCTGATTTAAAAACTTGAATTTATTCCTTTTTTTTTTTAACTGGGTAAATTATAAATTTGAATTTCAGTTCTGGGCTCAAGCACCACTGTCAGTCTGATTTTCCCAAGCTGCCTCTTTCTGCCCCACCATACACACTATACTTCTTTATGGACAATGCTATAGTGCTTTATGGACATACACCTACTCTCAACTTCTCTTTGTGCTCATTGCTGACTCTGCCCAGAATACTTTATTCTACATCCTTCTTTCCTAGCAAATTCCTATTTATCTTTCAATACCAGCTTAAATTTTACCTTTATCAGGCAGACTTAAGTGTTTTTCCTAATGTTCCCTCTGCATCACTTTGAGTATCTCTTAACTTCAGATTTCTGCAGGAAAGTACCTTTTTCAGTGTTATATACCCAGCACTTAGCATCATGCCCTGCACACAGACGCATAGGTAGTGCTTGATGAGAGAAAAAAAAATGAATGAATCTGCTAGCCAAAATGAAAATATAACCAGAAACGTAGGATTCCAAAATACATCATGTTCTTTTGTTTCTAGAAGGGAAAACAAACCTTTATGTTTGCCATTTTTAAAAAATGTTCTATTTCTGCAGATTATATGGGGCAGAGGAAAAAAATGTTCCTCTTCATTTTGCATATTAATAACAAAAACCCACATTCCAGATTGTGTCATCATTTTATACAAGGCTAAATAGTAACATTAGGATAATAGCATTTACTAGTCATTAAAAATTATACTAATGAATAAATATTACAATATAATGTTATAACTTTAAAAGATGCAAAACCATATTTTAGTACAGTTTCAGCTGTTAGGCCAGAAAGAAACTGCACGAAAGGGAAAAACTGGATGGAAATACAAGATACTAGTTTTTAGCAGGATGCCTGGTGCATAATTTCTAATAACAGAAGAAGTTGGAGGGCCGGGCGCGGTGGCTCACGCCTGTAATCTTAGCTCTCTGGGAGGCCGAGGCGGGCGGATTGTTTGAGCTCAGGAGTTCGAGACCAGCCTGAGCAAGAGCGAGACCCCGTCTCTACTAAAAAAATAGAAAGAAATTATGTGGACAACTAAAAATATATAGAAAAAATTAGCCGGGCATGGTGGCACATGCCTGTAGTCCCAGCTACCTGGGAGGCTGAGGCAGGAGGATCGCTTGAGCCCAGGAGTTTGAGGTTGCTGTGAGCTGGGATGACGCCACAGCACTCTAGCCCGGGCAACACAGTGAGACTCTGTCTCAAAAAAACAAAAAACAAAAAAACCAGAAGAAGTTGGAGGAAGAGGAGGGGGAAAATAATAGCTAACACAGATAGTGTTTACTATAAACAGGCACTATTCTAAAAATTTTACATGTATTAATTTCTTTAATCCTCATGACAGCCCTGTGCAGAAGAGCTATTATTATCCCCATCTTAGAGATGAGGAAACCAAGGCACCAAGAGAACTGAATAACTTGTCCAATTCATAGCTACTAAATGGCCCAGTTTAGATTTAAACCAAGGCAAGTCTGGTTTTGGAGTTTATGCTCAGGGTAGATACTTATTCAATAATAACATAGTAGCAATGATTGTGTTTAGTGGGGGGACTATGCATTGTATTTTTCTCTTGCTGTTAATTTCTGCTTTTCTGCACTTTTCAAGTCTTCATCAGCAAGTATTATTTTTATTTAAAAATGTGCATAATATCCAGCAGTTAAAAAGAATGAAAAATTTACCAGAAATATGATATACATCTAGAAAAAGAGAAGTACCGGTGCCTACTGGGAGGAGAGAATCTTTTATCATGTAGAAAGTGGTATAAAAAGGTTTGTTTAGAACATACAGAAACTAAATTCTCCTTGGATTCCTTAGACTTTCTACCCTCCTCGTGGAAGCATAATTTGTGTCAGTCATTTTGTGATAATATATCTTTAGCTTTCATGTATTGCTGCTTGACTCAAAAAAAAGGTGTTAGCTCACCACTTACAAACACATAAACTGCTACAGATCTGCCAAAAAGAGCCAAAAGTCCTTAATATACGACACACTCCATTTTCTTGCCCTATAAATAATCTGATCTTTCCAGAAAGGTCAACAAAGTAGTAATTAGAACTATTAATATCTACAGATTCAGTTCTGCAAAGGTTGAATCCTGGTGTTTTCATGCATGTGTATACAATTCACCATTGAGAGAGAGGCCCTGGACCTTCGGAGCCTGTTTCTTTCCAAAGAGTTGTTGAATCAGTTCAAGACCACTGGGTGGTGCTGATGCACCCTGATATCTTAGTATGTGTTTCATTCCTTGGTAACGTGCACTTTGCTCAGACTTCATGGTCACAAAGACATGAAGTTAATGATTATCCCTAAAGCTATGCCAAACAGATTGAGTCATTCGTAAACTTGAGTAGGTAGGGAGCGTTTTCTGATTATGTCAATATACAAGAAATTACAGTGCCCCCCCCATTTTTGTAAATTCTAGGCTAAGAATTTTTCTAAATCAAAAAAAAAAAAAAAACACAAGAACATAAGGAAACCTCTTCATAAGAAAGAAGCATCTTTTATTCTCCAAAGCTCTGAGGCCTAAATGTAAATACCTAGAACCCAAAGCATACAGCTTTCCATCAAAAGTCATGTAAAATTATCATTTCACATGTGTGAAGCACCTCTACTTGCCAGGCAGGTCTGTAGCTAAACTGTTGCCAACAACAGTTTCAATTTATCTGTTGATCTCTTGCTTTCTATCTGTCTTTCTCACACACACAAACACGATTTTTTAGGATTTAAAGGTAGGGAAAGGTAACAACTTTGTTAACCTACTCAAATATATCACAACCTTTCTTTTTTTAGTCAACAAATCTACAACCAAATAGATTTTCCTTTCATCAAATACAACTCATTTCAGGTAATAGTTAAGCCTTAGTTAATTAATAGTTAATTTCCTTATGAATTACATAGTCACCAACATCTATGTAATGTAGCTTCGTTATTTATAAAAGCACATGGTTCTATATAGAATTTTTAAACATAAAACATAAATGATTTATCAAGCCCCTTGTAATAACAAGAGTGATTTGACAACAATACTGTCCTGACAGCCCTTGCCAATAAAGCAAAACTGGACTGAAATGGTATAATATAAGTAACATGAAAATAAAATATCTTCCTTTTTCTGATTTGGAGACCTTGCAAAACATCCTTCTTCCAAAGTCAGATTCAGAAATAACCAGGGACTCTCTAACTCATAAATTATACCATATCAAATCATTTGCTTATTAAAAACTAACCATAAAAGTAATTTTTTAAAAAGTAAAAATTTTTTTTAAATTTTTAATTTTTAAAAACTAACCATAAAGTTTTAATCTATCACCTGTACTAGAAATTACTGCAATGGAGTTGATTATAGAAGAAAAACCCATTTAATTCATTTAGACATTTAAGTCTCAGTGGAAGCAAATTAAACATATTTTCATTTGAAATCACTTTGTTTTGCTTTTCAGGATACCAAATGATATGTTATTAGTCTGCAATTTTAATTTTATGGGCCTAGATGAGGTTCACATGATGTCTGGAATGTTCATTATGACCCACCTCATTTGTCAGCTTAAAGAGCATTTTTATTTCTGTCAGTGTGCCGAAGCAAAGGATGGTAGCAGCAGCACTGAGGTCAGAAGATATGATCCATTTTCACTGAGCTGCTCAGAGGCCTCTGCCTCTTCAGTGTGAACCCGATACTTCTGACCTCATCACAGGTTGCTTTTGTCTCCAAGAAGTAACCAAAGGACAATCTGAGACAGTCAGGCAAAGTAAGCTGCCGACGACAGATGGTGTTCAATTGATGAAAAGAATGAGGGGAGATGTGGACAAAGAAATACGCTGAAGATCTGTATAGCTTTTGATTTGATATAGCAAAGTATGTATCAAAGATATTTACATCTATTTACCTAGAAATCCCACTTCCAGGAATTTGATCCAAGGAAATAAACAGGTGATTAAAAATTTGCAGCACAAAGATATTTGTTGTCACATTCAATGTAGAGAAAAAATGACTGACAATAAGTTAAGAAAATTACGATAACATCCACTCAAAGAAATGTTACGTACCCATTACAAGTTATCAGTATGAGAACTGGAGAAACAAAGAAAACGTTTATGGTATATTTTTAAGTGAAAGTCACTATAAAATGTTACGTACGCATGTGAATACATAATGTGAAAAAAGTATATTCTGCAAGTAAGAAAAATCTGGAACTGCCTTCTCTCTTTTTTTTTTGTTTTTGTTTTTGTTTTTGTTTTTGTGTTTTGGAGACAGGGTCTAGCTCTGTCACTCATGCTGGACATCATAGCTCACTGCAGCTTCCAATTCCTGGGCTCAAGCGATCCTCCTGCCTCAGTCTCCCAAGTACGTGGGACTACAGGTGTGTGCCACCGTTTCTGGCTAATTTTTTTATTTTTCATAGAGACAGGGTCTCACTATGTTGCTCAGGCTGGTCTTGAACTCAAATGATTCTCCCACCTCAGCCTCCCAAAGTGCTGGGATTACAGGTGTAAGCCATTGCCCCTGGTCTGCCTTTCCTTAACGAAATAAAAATAAAGTCCTTTATTGGATTTGTCACAATATTGCTTCTGTTTTCAAAGAGAAAGATTAGTTTATGAAATTGGGACCACTATTAGCTCAATCGAGTTATTTTTCATTAACTCCAGGGGAAAACCAATATCATACATAAAAGTCACTTCTCCAGAATACAGTTTAGCCAATAATTTACTCAGACAAAACCTCAGAAAAATTTGATGAGAATTGACTGATTTTGATTTCTACCTTAAATAGATTTGAAAGAGAATATGATGTTCTTATAATTTATTTGGTTCTCCACATTGATTTGATTGTGGCAATAACTTCAATCATGTTGGCCATGATTTTGTACATGTTAATAAACAATATGCATATAAGCCATCTATTTCCCAAGAGATGTGAGCCTCTTAGTTTCCAAATCTATAAAATCTGTAAAATGGAGGTAATGGCAGTGATATCATTGTTTCTGTGAGGATTACATGTAGTAACTTATGTAAAGTACTTGCTTGATGTTGGGCACCCCCTAAGTGCTCACTACGGGAGAGCTAGCATCCTGTGGGGCTTTAGCACGACAGCCCTAAAGCCAGACTGTCTGCTTTAGCAGGGCAGCTGCCACACTTAGAGTCAGTTCACTTGCCTGGGTCTGTTTCTTCATCTGTCGGATAACAGCGCCTACCTCACAGGGCTGTTGTAAAGAATGAGCGGATCTGTATGTGGAGCACTTAGGACAATGCCTGGCACATATTCAGTGCTCATTAAACATTAGCTGTTACTATCATCACACCTGCAATTTGGATAAACTACTGAAAGAGGTTTCACTGTCTTTAGACAACTTCAGCTGTCATGAAACTCTGCCGTGACTCAGACACAGCCAAGCTTCCCACTGACACAGCTAGAGGTAATTGGCATGATTTCTTCCTCCATTATCATTTTAAAAGAAAAGGAGGAAAGAAGGGGAAAGAAGAAAATGTTTTAAACGTTTGCGAGTGTTGGTATAAAATGATACTTTAAAGTGGTGACGATCGGTGGGGGCGTTTTTGGAAATACTTGTGGTTGCCAGAGCGATGGAGGAGGGTACTACTGCCACAGTTGTGGGGAGGAGGTGCTGTCTGTCCTGCAACGCCTGGGCCAATAGTGCACGGCAAAGAGTTGTACTTGTCCTGGTCCCTCACGACTTTCAAATGTCCCAGGAGACATTCATGTAAATGAAAAATCCATTTAGAATTATCTGAGCCTAGAATCTACATTTTAAATATAAACACAGTATTTTTTTTACCCCAATTTATTATATTTCCAGATTATAAAATAATTAGGCTCCTTGTAAAATATTTAAATATTATAGAAACATTGTAGAAAATATTTAGGACAAGTAAATCTTTCGTATTCCTGCCTTTTATGGACTTAATTTGTGTCCGCCGGAAATTTGCATGGAAGCCCTAGCCTCCAGTACCTCAGAATGTGACTGCATTTGGAGATAAGGGTGGGCCCTAATCCAACCTGACTGGTATCATATTAGAAGAGGAAATTTGAATGCACAAAGAGAAACCGGGGATGCTTGTGTACAGAGGAAAAGCCGTATTTCTTCCTCCATTATCATTTTAAAGAAAAGAAGGACGGAAGGGAAAAGAAGAAACAGAAAGTGGCCATCTGCAAGTCAAGGAGAACAGCCTCAGAAGAAACTAAATCAGCTGACAAAATCTTAGACTTCCAACTTCCAAAGCTGTGAGAAAATAAATGTCTGTTACAGCCACCCAGTCTGTGGTATCTTGTTATGGCAGCCCTAGCAAACTAATAGACCACTCCTCCAGATTCTTCCAGATTCTTCTGGTGTGCACTCTAGCAAATGGCACAATTTGCTTTTATAGAAATTCATGTCTTCAACAGATATTTACTATATGCCCACTATATTTAGGGGGGATAGATATATTGGTGAACAAAAAGTTTCTGCTGAAATGAGATCATACCAAATATACAAATAGCAGCAGTTCTTTTCACTTAAAAATATACCCTAAGTATTAGTCTATGTCAATAATAATAAATACCACTTACTGAGAGTATTGTGTGAGGGTATTGTGTGTTCCAGGCACTGGGATAAACACTTTGCTAGAGTTGTGTTAGAGTATCTCCTATACCTCCAAGCCATTTGAGATGATAGACTTGAAAGCCCTTTGGAAACTAAAACTCAAGGGAAATGCAAAGCGGTTTCCTCCGACAGCGGCACTTCACTAGCCTTCGAGCCTGGAAGGAGCCTTAACAAGCAATGGATTCTACTCATTACTCAAGAGGGAACGAGGCCCAGAGAAAACGGGACCTGTCAGAGTTTTTGACTGAGGTCAACAAATTGATTCTGGTCAATGGAAGCCAAAAAGGTAATTTATTTCAGGATCTTGGGGAACAAAGGAAGAACAAAGCTCAGAAAGTTAAGGGAGAGGGCAGGGGCTCACTCAGCCACTGTCGGCCACCAGAGCAGCCTGGGTTCTCACATCCGCCATTTGACTCTCAGCGACACCACTGCCACTGCAAATAATGTATAACTACTCCAGTGATTTTGTCCACCCCTTTCAGATTCTAAGTCCCAGGCAAGAGTGTCCAATTCATTGTTCGGTCAGGGGCAGGGAGAGAGAATATTGGAAGAATGAGCCACGTCTCCCACCAAGCCTCACACTATGGGGGGTGGGGGAGAAATCAAGGAAGGGGATTCAGATGCTGGGCATCCAGAAGGGCCAATGTCTACTACAAAGGGAAAAGTCAGGGCTTGAAATCAGGTATCCTGACTTTCAGTTCAATCTTTTATTTTTTGACAACTCCTTTCTTTATGTTTATATAAATATATATATATATTTGGGATACAGTTTAATATACACTCAATTTTTCAAGGATACAACTACTATCTAACTAGAAGGAATGTTGCACCCCGTTGTACTGTGTGAAGCTTTACCAGCTGACAGCAGCACTGCTCCTGGCATTGTGTCGCCAGCACCACACCCGGCCAGGCTGCCCATCCCTGCACCAGACTCCTTCATGATGCCTTCGTGGAGGTGTGCACAAGCATTTGTGTACCAAATACATACAATTTTGCTATTGTTTATCTTCCCTTTATTTCTCCTCTGTATTACAGTTAGGACCTTATAATTTCTTTTAAATTATATGCATAGGTAAGTTATATTATGTATAAATAGCATTGCAAGGTAGTACAGGGAGCATTACAATATATTAGTTACGAAAAAGGGTATTGCGTCTACAAACCACTGCTTTAAACAAAACTTACATGAAAATTTAGAAAACAAGAACTCTTGTATGTATCTCCGTTACTATTCTTTATTTTTTTTAATTGCTATTTAGTCTCCTTGTTTCGTTTTCTTGGCTAATTGGCTCCAATTCCTTCTTAGTCTCTGCCAGTTTCCAGGACTTGTTAATAATAGTAGCTCCAACCCCTATAGTTGTTGCTATGAGATGTTAAAATTTCTCCAATCTTCCCTTTGCTGCAACCTAAATTTAATTAACATATTGCTATGGACTTTTTAGTTCTGAAAACCTTGTATTAGTCCTTCTTTGTACATGTTGGGGGCTTGAAAACCTGGCAAAACCTGGAAGAAGGAAAAATGACAGCTACACCAAACACTGCACAGCAGACGCAGGACTCTCCATAGTGTTTCTTTTCTAGTAATGAAAGTCCCCTCTCGGAGGAGAAGCCTTCCCCATTTATATCAAGTATGTGGATATTTGCTTAGTACTGTAGTGGTTTACTGATTACATCCACTTACTTGGTTTTACTAACAGATTAAACAAAGCTTCTTGTTTATTCCCTTGCCCGCTTCTGATTTTTAAGAGCTCATACTTTTAGAATTTTAGAATTTACTTTAAAAATTGAAACATTCCATTTTAGTTTTCATTTAAAATGAAAGCTTTTTATTATAAGTCAAATGGTAATTTTAGAAGTGATAAAAACTAATTTACCTTATAGATTGATGAAGGTTTGAAAAATAATGGCAATAGACAAAAATTCTTACTATGTGACTTTCTATATAACTATTTCCTCAAGAACACATGTATTTTAGAGTCTGAACTCTAAAATTGAAGCTATTCATTCATTGCTTAGGAAGGACATTCTTTTTTTTTTTTTTTTTTGAGACAGAGTCTCACTGTGTTGCCCCGGCTAGAGTGCCGTGGCGTCAGCCTAGCTCACAGCAACCTCACACTCCTGGGCTCAAGCGATCCTCCTGCCTCAGCCTCCCGAGTAGCTGGGACTATAAGCATGCGCCACCATGCCCAGCTAATTTTTTCTATATATTTTTAGCTGTCCAATTAATTTCTTTCTAATTTTACTAGAGACGGGGGTCTCGCTCTTGCTCAGGCTGGTCTCGAACTCCTGAGCTCAAACAATCCGCCCGCCTCGGCCTCCCAGAGAGCTAGGATTACAGGCGTGAGCCACCGTGCCCAGCCTGAAGGACATTCTTAAACAGGTGCAAAGGAGTGCTGGTGTTCTACATCTGAAATGTGTCCTCCTGGTAGGACATCAATTTTGCAGTATCTGTGCTGCTTAATTAGAATCAGTAGTGTTCAAATTTGTTGACATGTGTAAAGATACTTAGAGATAAATTATGTTTTCTTACACAACTAAGGGCCCCAAATCCTGCTGGATCTTAGGAAAAGTTCCCATATTCTTCTTGATAAAGGGTGTATAACTCAAAGGTGTCAAATCTGGTTCTTAACTGTGCAAGAAACTCTATTTTCTTCTCCATAATGTTTAAGAACCAGCATGATCCAATTTTCCCCCTTAAGCAGTCTTAAACTCCTGAGGAATCCTGGTGTAACGCAAGACATCAGTTTCCTACTACCTGGTTAGGTGATTGTTAGACTTTGATATATAACAGGTAGATTTAATATTATGATAGCCTACTCTCTCCTAAAATCTTGTCAGTGATTTATTTCCTGAACTTCATCAGGTAGACAGAGCTCTAATGTCTAATTAGAGAGAAACGGATCGAGTTGTTTATTGACTGTTTGGATAGATTTCAGAAAAAGCAGAGTCAATGCAGAAATATTTGTTGGTGTGTATCCAGCACTGTCCTAAAACATATTTTCTTCAGCTGATTACTCAGTCGTGCTCAGTGTCAGCTGTAAAATCCCATAAATTTTAAGTTGTACTGCCTTAATTCAGGCCTTTACCAATTTTTGCCTGGCCTATTGTAATAACTCTATCTCCCCGCCTTTACTTCACGTAGCTGCCCTGTCCTCCACAACATTGCCAGAAGGATCTCTCTACAACACAAGTTTGATCATATTGTTCTCTTCGAGTCTCTCCGTGACTCTGAAACAGCTGGTCCCAGCCTTCCTTTCCAACGTCATCTTCCATCAGTCCACCCAAAGAGCCTCACGCATCAGAGAGGCTGTTTCCTAAATACTCTGTCCTTGTATTTGTTGCAGAGTCCAGAATGAGCTTTTTCTACTGTCTCTCCTTTAAAATTGAACTACAATATCACCTCATTACTCATTTTCCCAGGAAATCCCTTTCTCCTCTGTGTTTCCCTAATCCTTCCTACAGCCCACATAATGTATTATAATTGGTCATCAGCGTCGCTCCTTTAGATTGTGAGCTCTTTGAGGGATTGAACCAATTTTATTAAAGTCTAGATCCTCCGCGTTTAGTACAGTGCTACACACATAGTAAGTGCTCAATATACATGTACTGAATTAACAGCTTTCCAAAGGATAATTCTTTTAACTCTCCCATAGTCTAGATGAGACTTCTTTAATTTCATTCAAGTCCATTTTTATCTTGAGAAAGTTTCTTGAATGTCTATGAGGATTTTGTTCACTGTAAAGGTATTAATGAATAAAGTGACATAATCAGTCAGGCTTGTTTAGATCTCTTCTGAGTTTAGTTTATATGACTCAATCTGCCAGAAACATGATTGCTCAGACTGAACAAAATAAATTGAATTCTTGAACACAAATAGTAATGGCCTATCAAGCATCCAAGGGAACCATCAAGACATAGACCTTCTCAGAGTATTCAGATGATTGTGAGATTTTTTCTCTCACCTTAGCTTTTATTGTATTCTATCTCTGGAATCTTGTCTCATTGTGTCAACCTAAAAGGAAGAGGCTGAGGTACAAAATACGATTTAAAGAGTTTACTTGAGCCAAAGTAAGGACAGCTGCCTGGAAGACTCAGACCTAAGTAACCTTGAATATGAGCTCCTTTGGGCCTTTCCTACAAGCAGGTTTTTAAAGGCAAGAAAAAAGGGGGGTGGGACACGGAGTGGGCTGATACAAAGTTGCTTGTCAGAAATTCTCATTGGTTTACAGAAGTAACATTGATTAGTGATTGGCTATACATTGTTAAGCTGTACAGTGTGGGTTATAGTGTCTGGTGTGGCATTATTAGGTTAATTTATAGCTACTTGTAGCATAGCAAGCAGTTTCAAGAGATGAATAATAGCTCAAAAGGGGGAGCAGGACATGATTGCTGTCTCATTTGAATGTCCCTCTGTGCCTGAGAATTTAAAAGAACTTACATTTCTCAGATAAAAGTTCTTTTCTTTTCTCGTTTTTCCCTTTGGATCAAAAATTTTTCTTCCTGAACGCACTGATCAAAATTTGAGTGTCAAGCTGTCCCTCATCACTGGAAAGCTCACTTCAGGGTAGTCCCGTCAAAGTCATTGATCTATAGCTGCTGTTGCTTGTTGAATCATCTCTAGTCTTCAGAAAACAATAAGAGATACACAGTGGAAAAATAATGTACATAGGAATATAATTAAAAAGAAAATTTGTATGCCATAATAAAAGAAAAAACCCTATTCCATTAGAGAGCCAACTAAAAATATCATGAAGAAAATGAAAACCTAGTCCTTCTTTACAGACTTCTTATAACCAGGAAATAATTTAGAATTTAGTCCAAATTATAGGAAAATAATAAAAACTCAAAACAATGGACAAGGCTAGAATCTAATAACATGTGTACTATGTTTCTTTTGAAACATAACTTTATTCTCTCTAGTTCTCCATTTCTACCAAAGATAAATTTTGGTAGGACAAATTTATGTGTAAAATATGTTATACTATTATACTTAGCCTGATTATTTACATAATATGCAACAAGAATAGTGACTGGCCATATAGATTCTTTTAGATTGGCTTTGCTGGTACTTCTATAAGGAATTTTGGATTAGACTTTTAGAAGCTTCTCAAGGCTGGGAGGCAAGCAAAGGATTTATCATCAGACTGTGCCCATAATACCTGTACAAATTGGGTGAATTCCTCTCTTCTCAAGGTCCCAAAATATCTTGAGGGTCCTGGGATAAGTAAAGAAAGTGACATTTTTTACTTACCACAAGGACAGAAACATTTTAAGGGAACCATGTAGACAAAATACCAGGCCAGTCTTCCCAAGGGGCTTTTTATCAGCTGTATAAAGTCAACTTCAATTCTTCAAAGCAGCCTGGACATATCTGAAAATATGCCATTCCAGTTAAAGCCATGGTAAAATAACCAGTGTATCTAATTGTGTTATGTTACAAAAGAGAATAGATTTTTACTGAACTTAAGTAAATAACTGTTTTGCCATAAACTAAGAATAGTCAAATAGTTTCCAAATTTGTAGAGAGAAAGGCAAATGTTTCAATTTTGCTCATAAAGGTATATTTTACCAATTGCTATAAGCTATAAATAGCTCAAAAAAAGTTTTTTGACTCTGAAAAACAAGACGTAAAATGAATCAGCAATGTTTTAATCATGAAAAATTATTTTAGTTCTCTATTAGTTTAGCCTCATGGAATTAACTCTTGTTCTGCTTGATGTTGGGTTAGCAATCCTCGTCAACATATGAGCCTTTTATCTAGAGGAGTCCTGGAAGTTTTTATCTATTCCAATCATATGATCTCCAAAGTTATCAGAAACCTGTATTCAAGAGTACTTGTCAGAGGCCGGGCACGGTGGCTCACGCCTGTAATCCTAGCACACTCTGGGAGGCTAAGGCGGGCGGATTGTTTGAGCTCAGGAGTTCGAGACCAGGCTGAGCAAAGGCGAGACCCCATCTCTACTAAAAATAGAAAGAAATTAATCGGACAACTAAAACTATATAGAAAAAAATTAGCGGGGCATGGTGGCGCATGTCTCTGTAGTCCCAGCTACTCGGGAGGCTGAGGCAGGAGGATTGCTTGAGCCCAGGAGTTTGAGGTTGCTGTGAGCTAGGCTGTCGCCATGGCACTCTAGCCCGGGCAACACAGTGAGACTCTGTCTCAAAAAAAAAAAGAGTACTCGTCAGAGTCTTTTCCATGAATTTCCTTGAAGAAGAAGAAAATTTTGGACTATACCCAATTATAAACCACTTTCTGAGAAGAATTAAAGTAAAACAATAATTGTCTGTGGATCAAAAAAAGACTTTGAATAGGCATGACTAAAGACACAATTGAGAAGGAAAGTTGGTTATTAATTTTTACTGATAACACATACTGAGACATATCAGAATTTTAGGAATCTCATATAATTTTAGAACATATATTAATAACACGTTTATGCAAATATAATCCAAAGAAAGTTAAATATCATTTCATATTTCACAATGTTTCCTGTATGATTTTTAACATACCAAAGAAGCCTAACATGTCTCTCGTGGACTTCTAGGGGTCCAAATATTCAAAAAGTTAGTTCGAGGTCAAAAAGACTGATATTAGAATTGGAAATTAGATTTTGGAAGGTTTGTCAAATATCAAAGTTTCTGTTGCAACTTCCAAACAGATCAGAACAAAATTTTGCTCCACCAGATTCAAATAGTTCAAAACACAAATCTATGGAGCTTTGGGATCTGAGAGAGAACTTACCCACCATCCCCAGTTGCTGCGAGAGAGCAATGAACACAGTGAGCCTGGGGGCGGGTGTGTGTAACTCGCTTGGTCACTCAATACTCCTGGGGTCACTGGGAGCTCTACTTCGAATATGCCATCTGTTTAAAGAAAAACTTAGACAAGTTAAATTTAACGAAATTTAATTCAGCAAAGAAAACGGTTTGAGAATTGGACAGCCCCCAGAATAGTAGATTCATAGCAACTCCGCGACTGGCGTGGCAGGAGTTTCAGAGAGGTTGTCAAAGATCCAGGGAGTTTGCTCAGGTGGTGGTGATACATGTCTTTTGTTTACCTCCTGAATGGAGGCAATTTTCTCAGAATTTCTTTTAAAAGCTTCTTAGGTGCTGTTGGAAGTAAGTCTCCTATTCAATTTGATTCTAAAACCAGCTTTTTCCAGTTGTGCATGCAAATAAATTATTTTAGGCATTTTAAAGGACCCCTGTTTTAGTCATTGCTGTTTTATGAGCATCCTGGGTTAGGTGGATTCACTTTCCTAGGTATCTATAAGAAGGTGCCCCATGAGTAAAACTGGCTGGTGTTTAACTAATAGGAGTTGGTCACAAATTAAAAAATCAAGCCTGAATTTCAAAAATAGGAAAGCAGCTGCAGTTTTTTATTTATTTATTTTTTTAGAAACAGGGTCTCCCTCTGTCACCTAAGCTGGAGTGCAGTGGCACAATCATAGTTCACTGTAGCCTCAAACTCCTGGGCTCCAGCGATCCTCCCACTTCAGCCTCCCAAGTAGCTAGGACTATAGGCACACACCACCACACTTGGCTAATTAAGAAAACAATTTTTTTAGAGATGGGGTCTCACTATGTTGCCCAGGCTAGTCTCAAACTCCTGGCCTCAAGTGATCATCTCACCTCAACCTCCCAAAGCACTGGAATTACAGACATGAGCCACCACACCCGGCCAGCAACTGCAATTTTTAAAGGATGCTGTGTAAAATGAGACCACCGGTGCCACAACTGCCAAGACCTTGACTTGGACCTTACTGCCATGAAAAAGAGGTGGAAAAGCGAAAGTTCCATGCAAAGTCCTGACCTTGACTCAAGCCTCTGATCCTGAGGCAGAGGTATAAAAGGCCGCCCCCACCTCAAACCCAAATCTCTTACCTTCAGGGTAAAAATGGAAAACCTCTGTTCTAGAAAGGGATGATTTTAAAGAACAGCTCAGACAAAGTCTATATTTTCAACCAAAGAGTGGGATCAGTCCATATTTCCAGTGGGACTCACCTCTTTACATCCAACAATTTCTCTTAGAATTGGAAGACACAAGGTGTTCAGAGCTAACCAGGCCTGCTGAGCCCAGGAGGAATGTCAGATGGTCAGGGTGGTAGATCTGAATCCTGCTCACAGTATCAGAAATGTCAACCTCGAGGGAAGAGTCTGAAGCACAAAACATGATTGAAGAGTCTACTTGAGCCAAAGTAAGGACAGCTGCCTGGAAGACTCAGACCCAAGTAACCTTGGATATGAGCTCCTTTTCAGCCTTTCTTACAAGCAGGTTTTTAAAGGCAAAACAAAAGCAGGACAGACAGTGCAGTCCACTGATACAAAGCTGTTTGTCAGGAATTCTTGTTAGTTTACAGAAGTAACATTGATTAGTGATTGGCTATACATTGCTAAGCGTGAGTTATAGTGTCCAGTGTGGCATTATTAGGTTAATTTGTAGGTACCTGTGGCAATAGCAAGCAATTTCAAGAGAAGAATACATAGCTCGAAGACGGGAGTAAGACACGATTGCTGCCTTATTTGAATGTCCCTCTGGGCCTGATCGTTTAAAAGGACTTATGTTCCTCAGATAAAAGTTCTTTTCCTTTCTCATTCAGATCTGATGGATTTATAGATCAGCTGGGGATTGCTTGTTGATGCATTAAGTTTAAATGTTTTAAATGGCTGACGTTCTTTGCTATTCTGTTCAGTTATTGTCTTAGCCATTTTCATGGTAGTTTTCTTAGTTACCTATAAAGTGTGTTTGCTTCTATTTTTAATTTTTTTTTTTGATAAATCATTTCCCAAATTGGAAATAATCTGGCTATCCCTTGTTAGGTTTGTTCCAGGTGGGAACCCAAAAAGCATGTATAGGTCGTAATACTTAGATAGTGATCAGAAAGCCTGTGAAACAAAAGCCATAGAAGTCTGGAGAATCCGAGATTTATCTAACTTTGACCACAGACAGCTGCAGCAACACTGGCATTCCCATACCCACTGATAAGGAAGAAGCTAGTCCCCTACCCCATCTCTGCAGGTGTTACTCACTCCCCCTGGAAAAACCCTATATAAAACCCAAGGCTTTCCCCTCCCTTGGGGTGGACACTCTTTGGCCTCCACCCGTTTGCACCCAGATGCTCAAAATAAAACATCATTTTGCTACACACGAGACTTCGTGTGTCTCTCTCTTGGCTTCAGACCTAACATCCCTGACTGGTCATCTGGGGTTTAATTGACTGTTCCCTTGACACTTGCCGAACTTAAGGAGTTATTTTTGCTCATTCTTTCATAATTTTTTCTATTTTTATTTTGTCTTTTGCAATTTTTTCTAGATATTTTGTTTATTGAAACTTTTTTCAAATGTGAGGGTGTTACTGAAAGTTTGGTACTTGTCCTTGCAGCCTAACGAAGAAGGAAGAACAAGGACAAATGGTTTGAGGAAAAGGAAAGAGAAGTTTATTAATTTGCCAGCAAATGAGGAAGATGGCAGACTCCTGTCTTAAAGTACCATCATCCTATCTATAAGCAGAAATACAGAAGTTTTAAAGGGAGTTTTCAACTTTGGCTATTGCTGTTTAACTATAGCATCTCTAGTGAAGACATCTCATGACCTCTGCCCGGATAATTCCGTTGAGCCATCTCCTATGGTAAAAAGAGCAAAGAACACTCCCCTGCCCCTCTGATTACTGGCCTCGGGCAGGGATGCAGGTTTTAATTCCCAAAAAGACTAGCGGGGGTTAACAAGACAACTCATAAAACATTTTACCCCCTTTTCAGGCTGTTCCCTCTGTTACAAGGATACTAATTTTTTTTTCTTTTCCGTCTTTTTTATTCACAGCTATAATTATAGCATCTAGACCAATGCCTGGTAATATGTGGTGCCTTATAAATATCTGTTCAATGAATGAGTGAACATTTTAAATAAAATCCTTTTTTTTAATCTCCCATCTCCTATTATAGTACTGGCTATAACACACACACACAAATTGATTTTTTCTTTTATTGAAATCAATAAAGTGCTTATCATGCTTTTAATAGAATTAAAAGTATTATAATGTGTTTTTAACATTTTCTTAAAGAATAAACCTCATAAAAAATAAATCGCCTTTTTTATACTGAGTTATATGATCGAGAATTGTTTTTTAAAATATGAAGACAGGACTTCTATATTTAAATTCACATTCCGCTTAACTACTGCTAATAGAAAGATAAGCCATTTTGATCACTAAATTCTGTTCTCAGCCTTTTTGTTTTCCATAATGAAAGGTAATTTACTTAAGTACCTGACATTTCCATTACGAAATACTCACAAGTTCCCAGGAGGCCCCCAGAGGCCTAACTAGAGCAATTCCAGAACTGTGTCTACAGCAGTACCAAAGCAGCTGCAACCAGTCAGCATTTAGGGAACTGCAGCCTTATTTCAGGAAGCAATGTTTGGAGGCAGTAGACAGATGATAAGGTCACACTTTACCGCAAGAGTCCAAGACTATGACTCACCAAAAGTCCCTTTCCAAACCTTGGTATTTAGAGGAAGAAAACACCTGACATGTATCACTAACAAAATATGTATGTGTCATATTTTTGTAGAAGCAGGAAAATTCAGAACACAAAGGAATATAATTTCAGTATAGCCCAGCCCCATCCGTATGAAAATGATATGTGTATATAAATGAATTATTACTAAATATATACTACACATTTAAGTGTCAATGGAAAAGAACCCAAACTCTGTAAAATAATTTAAAGAGGTTTATTCTGAGCCAAGTATGAGTGACCATGACCTGGAGCCACACCCAAGGAGCCTTGAGCAAGTGGACTTGCCATGGTTGGGTTACACTTTGGTTTAATACATTTTAGGGAGACAGGAATTACATGTAAAATCATAAATCAATACATGGAAGTTGTACATTGGTTAGGCCCAAAAAGGCGGGATATCGCTATCCCGACTCTAATCCTGGGGGAATACAGGTTGTAGGTGGGCTTAAAGATTCTTTGGTTTGTAATTGGTTAAAGAAATGAAGCTTTGTGTAAAGGCTTGGAATGTTTTAAGTCAAGATAAGGAAGTCACCAATCAGAGATAAGTCACCAGACACATGCTCAGACTCACAGATCTGTTGGGTAAATTGAGGACCTGCAGGTGTGGTTTAAGGTTTGTCTTGCATAGCCTTAGGCCAGTTAATGAGTTACAAAGGATATCTTCAAGAAGGGAGGCGGCATGATCAGGTGTGTCTGACCACCCTTCTCATGGCCAGCAGTTCAGCTTTAGGGTATTTCTGGGGTCCCCTTGGCCAAGAGGGGGTTCATTCAGTTGCCTGGAAGGCTTAAGAGTTTATTTTAGTTCACAAAAGTATTTAGTATATTATTTACTAAGCCACTACACT
>NW_012150186.1:2762992-2776368 GCF_000956105.1 Propithecus coquereli | reverse complement strand
GGAAAGAAATTAATTGGACAGCTAAAAATATATGTAGAAAAAATTAGCCGGGCATGGTGGCGCGTGCCTGTGGTCCCAGCTACTCGGGAGGCTGAGACAGCAGGATTGCTTGAGCCCAGGAGTTTGAGGTTGCTGTGAGCTAGGCTGACACCACGGCACTCACCCTAGGCAAGAGAGTGAGACTCTGTCTCAAAAAAAAAAAAAAGAAAAGAAATGGAAGAACTATTAATATAAAACATAATTTTAATTGTAAGTGTTATGGAGTCCTAACCCCCAGTACTTCAAAATGTGACCTTATTTGGAAATAGGTTCATTGATACAATTAACATAAGGTCATGCTAGAGTAGGGGGGCAGCCCTAATCCAATATGACTACTGTATTTATTAAAATGGGAAACTTGGGGTCAGACATGCACACCAGGCAGAACGCCACATGAAGATGAAGGCAGATATTGGGATGATGCATCTGCAAACCAAGGAGTGCCAAAGATTCCCAGTAAAACACCAGGAGCTAAGGGAGAGGCAAGGAACAGATTCTTTCTCACAGCCCTCAGGAGGAACAAACCCTGCCGACACCTTGATCTTGGACTTTTATCTTCCAGAACTGTGAGACAATAAATTTCTGTCGTTTAAGCACCCAGTTTGTGGTACTTTGTTATGGCAGCCCTAGCAAACTAATATAACAGGTTAGTAGCATCATCATCCTCATATGCTATAATTTTTACTGCTTTAAATCTATTCTGAAGGAGAAGCTTTAGTTGGTATTATTTTATATAAGCAGACATTATTCAAGTCAAATAAAATCAAGTACAAAATGAAATTGTTTTCGGATTAGGCACAATTTCTAAATATCTAAGTTTTGGGGGGACCAGCATCATATTACTAAGTTTTATGCCAGGAGCATGCTAAATTTCTGACATTACTGCTAAGCTGGAAGACACAGTAAGCAGACTGTGAACAACAACAGAATAGTTCTCATTATTTAATTTTACTCCAGTCAAAGTTCTGTAACCATCTTTAATACTATTACAAAAACATTTTAAAACGTTTACAGGGCCAACTAGCAATAGTAAACAAAGCTTCTGGTTATGGAAGTATTTCTTTTTAATTCTTAAGGATAACCAATTATAAATGTAACAATAAACTATAAATGGTCCAACTTCCTTGACTTAACTAATCCTTTTTTGCATTGAATCCCATTTCAACTAAGCAGGCAGTTGGGTGGAGTACTGTATAGATTTGACATTGATGTGAAATTAGAAAAGTTGAAAGTATTTTCATGAATATTCTAACATCCAGGGGCATAACGCTGAAGAGTAAGAAAGTGGCTATATATAGAAGATAGTCAATAAGTAATAAATGAATGAATAAATGAAAAAATGAGTGTATTAAGAGAGAAGGTTTCTTTTGAAAACTGGCCTACCGAAGACTAATTAACAGGAATTTTTGTGGAGGAATAATTGTCCTGGGATCATGTTTGTCATTTTCATCCATTTTAGGAGCAAACTAGAGGGATGCAAAGAGACAGAAAGGACATAAGAAACCTAAGAAAATATCTGGTTAGAAGTGCATTATTAAATTCAACATGCACTACACCTATAGAATCCATTCCTGAAAAATCACCAAGCTGCCCAACGCGGCACATTTCAGCCCAATACAGCCAATAGACTTCTTGGCTTCCTTGATACCTAAGAGATTTGCAGAGCTAATTAGACAATAAGTTTCTGAGATTTTTTAAAAAAATCTTACCATGTATAGAAACTGGTGATGAAATGAGGGATTTCCATGTTGTAGAGCTCTGTAGCATCAGAAAAAGATTCAAATCTTCTGAGAAGATTCACTTTGCAAATACTGTAGCACAATTACTCATTATGTTGGCATTCTTGTACATCACAGAAAAAAATGTTATTTACAACCCAAAATGACTATAGCTTCTCCCTTTCTTCTAAGGTGGAGTGGCTGCATTCATATCAGTGGAAAAATTACTCTCCATGTTGCTTCCTTCCATTTGCAGAGGCAGATAGAAGAGGTAGAGAGGAGAGACTGAAATTTCAAAGTTTCTGCCAATATTTTTATGCCCCAGAAAAGTAAGACCCAAAGTAGATGGCCCTTAATTAGGCAGAGCATGTAATGAGTTTTGATAGGCAACAGTAAACCAGAATCCCTCAGTAGGCAGAAAACTAAATTAATTTGAAAATAAGGTGTAGAAGTTGTCATTAAGTGCTTCTTTCTGAAGAGATCAGCTTGAAGAACGAAACAAGAGACTGCTGACCATAGAAGACGACCAGTGAAAAATTCCAATAGATGGAATTGCGAGGACGTTTAAACAGAAGAATATCTAATAATTCATTTTAAGATGTTTTACTGTAGAAATGTAAACTCTATTCTCTCAGCCTCATCCTTCAATAAGGTTTCACACATACACACACAGAGCTTTGTGTGTCTGATGTGAGTGATATATATGTATGTATGTGTGTGTATATATATATGGAGAGAGAAAGAGAAAGAGAAAGAGAAAAAGAAAGAGAAAGAGAAAAAGAGAAAGAGAAAGAGAGAGAGAGAAAGAGACAGAGAAAGTCACTTCCATGTCTGGATTGGCACAGTGCTCAAGAATTCAGTATACAAAAGTTGGATTTGGAAAAAGTCATCCTGAGAGAATTCAAAGAAATTTTGGGAGGATATTGGCTTTCCCACTGTGAGTTGAGTGTTAACGTGGTTTTTTTAATGTTCAAGGGCAGAATGTTTCAATTAAGATGACTTTGGCTGCAAGTAACAGAAAACCCTGATTCAATTTGACTTAAATAATAAGAGAGTTCATTATCTCATAAGACAGGAAGTATAAAAGGAGGGCAGGAAATATGGAGGAATGGTGGGTTGATATCAAGAATTCAGGTTCTTCCAATATGCTCACTCTGACATTTCCAACTGATAGCAAAATGGCCATACATAACATTCCAGAGGCAGGCAAGAAGGCACTTCTTATCTCCTTTTTTTTTTTTTAACTTTTTTGTTTTTGTTTTTATTTTAGAGACTTGCTCTGTCCTCCAGGCTGGAGTGTGCAGTGGTGCAATCATAGCTCACTGTAACCTGGAACTTCTGGGCTCAAGGGATCTTTTTGCCTCAGCCTCTCAAGTAGCTAGAACTATAGATACTTGCCACCACGCCCAGCTATTTTTTTATTTTTCATAGAGATGAGGTCTCACTATGTTGCCCAGGCTGGTCTTGAACTCCTGGCCTCAAACAATCCTCCTGCCTCAGCCTTCCAAATTGCTGGGATTATGGATTTGAGCCACCACACGAGGCAGGATCTCGTTTTTAAGGATGAAGAAATCTTTTTTTTTTCTTTTCTTTTCTTTTCTTTTTTTTTTTTTTTAGAGACATGGTCTTGCCCTGTCTCCCAGGCTGGAGCGCAGGGGCACTATCATAGCTCACTGTAACCTTGAACTACTGATCCTCCCACCTTGGCCTCCTGAGTAGCTAGGGCTACAGGGGAGCCAAAATGCCTGGCTAATTTTTTAAAAAATTTTTTGTAGAGATTGGGTCTCATTATGTTGTCCAGGCTGGTAGGACATCTTTTCAAGAAGCAACTCCAGTGAGTTTCTTACATGTGTAGTTAGCCAGAACTGTATCACATGCCTGTCATTAAACCAATCTACTGGCAAGGGGGATTGCTCCCATTCCAAAACACCTTAGTTGGCTTAGACCAATCAGGATTTACTCTGGCATGTCACCTTCACCTCGGTCACAGTGGGGATGAGTAGATACCCAACAAAATCAAGGTTGCTAAGTACGCAGTGTGACCTCCACTGACATTGGGTCTCAAGGAAAATAATACATTGCAGGATTGTTGTGTTAATATGTATATGTAATATATAGATGTGTGTGTGTGTCTGTATATATATATATATATATATATATATAAATCTTAGGGGAGGTTGGGAAATCATTTATGCAAACTACTTGGACAACTTGCAATATATTAAGGCTAGTTTGATTAGTAGTATTATAGTCATAAATATGGTTTCAGTGATTTTCTCAACAGAAAGTTCCTTGTATTTATATGGGAAGAAGGTAAGTGGAGATTCAAAGTTGATTTTTCCCCCTAGTATAACAGAGTCAGAACACATTTAAAATTATGTGTTCAGTTTAAGGCATCACATTTTATGAAAACTGACAAAACTAGAGTTCATCAAAGAAATCATATAACATGAAAATTAGAAAAATAAGCTGGGCATGTTTAACTTGGGGAAAAATCATTGGGAAGAATATAACAGGAATTTTAATTTATTTGAAGAGTTAATATGCAAAGTGCAGATTTATTCTGAGTAATTCCACAGGTTATAAGCAGGTCAAATGTTTGGAAATTACATCGAGTTGTCCTTCAGTCTAATATAGCATAGACCTGTCTAATAATTAAAACTGCCCCCAAGCTTTATCACAAAATATTGATACACCCATTAGAAATTTCACTGTTTTTGAGAAATGCTCTGGTGTAGGCCACTTCAAAAGTCTCCTACAACTTTAAAATCTCATTATTTTATTAACACTGCTTCCATTTTTTTTTCCCTTTGGGACTTCTAGCTTTATTTTTTTTGTGTGCTCAAAAAAGAGAAAATTTATGGCTGGGCACAGTGGCTCATGCCTGTAATCCTAGTACTTTGGGAGGCTGAGGCGAGAGGACTGCTTGAGCTCAGCAATTTGAGGTTGCAGTGAGCTATGATAACACCAAACTACTCACTCTAGCCCAGGCAACAGAACAAGACTCTGTCTCAAAAAAAAAAAAAAAAAAAGAGAGGAAAATTTAAGCACATAGAGTCAGTAGAATACAGGGAAGAGAGCTACAGATTGTATTTTAAATAACAATTTCAAAAATATAGAGACATTTGGGATTTAGATATTAAATTTCATTTAATAACTGTATAGCAAATAAAAGAATATTAGTGTATTACCTACATGTAGTTAAGCTTTTAGTTTAACATTGGGAAAATTCATGCAAATCCAAAAAGAAGAGAGAATTCTAATCTCACTATCTTTGACAATGATTAGTTTGTGGCTCATAGCAAGAACAAAAAGAAAAAATGGAACTGTTATTCTGTGCTACATAAATCTACTCCACCTAGTGACTTTGAACGTGGAGGTGGAACATGGTGAATGATGGGATACAGATAACATCCCAGTTGCTATATTTGTGCATACATATGAGGGAGTGCCCAACATTTTCTATCTAGGTTTTGAGGCAAATTGGAAGATGCCAGACATAATACCAAAATAGCACTAAAAATCAAAAGCCAAGAAAGCATTATACAGTACTTATGAGAAACCATCTATAATAAACTGTTGAGCAATTTACAATATAAAATTCATCAAATTGTACAATTGCAGAATATAATCCTTTTTAATTTGTATTGAACTTAAGAAAATATACTTTCTTGTTTTAGGGTGATTTGCATAAAGTTGCCTACTGTCATCATTTTAATAATAACTTTGAGTCTTTCAAGAGATAAGTGGTACAATTTTTACTCTTTTCTGAAATGCTGTTTTTTTTGTTTTTTTTTTTTACCAGTACAAATTGACTCTGGTGTTTGCTTTCTGTCAACAATTACATGACATATCCAAGGTCTCTCCAGCCTCATAATTCTATAGTTAAGTATTCCCAACATTATGGGCTATATTGTCTTCAGTCCTTCGTTACCACCTACTCCTCCAGATTATGGTGTTTACTTAATGTCATAATTTTTCCCTTCTTTGGGACTGTCTGGATCCTCTCCTTTGTTCACTGTAGTAGAAAGAATAATACCACCCCTTCCCAAGATATGTCTTAATCCCTGCAACCTGAGAATATGTTAGATTACCTACCAAAGGGGAATTAATGTTGCAGATGGAATCAAAGTTGATAATCAGCTGACTTTAAAATAGGGAAGTTATTCCTGGATTATCCAGATGGGCCCACTGTAATTACAAGAATCCTTAAAAGTGGAAGAGGAAATTGGAAGCGAGAACCAGAGAAATGGCAGCATAGGGAGGACTTGTCCTGGCATTGCCAGCTTTTAAGGTGAAGGAAGGAGGGCCTGCGCCAAGGAAGTCAGGCAGCCGCTAGGATACACCCTGCTGACACTTTGATCTTAGCCCAGTAAAATCCACATTGAACTTTTGATCCAAATAAAGAACTGTAAATAAATTTTTGTTGTTTTAAGCCATTAAGTTTATGCTAATTTATCACAGCAGCAATAGAAAACTTAAACATTTGGGCTGGTCCAAGTGTAATAGTGTTTACAACTAATTGATCACAACAGTTACAGATTTCTTTGTTCCTTCTCCACTCTCACTGCTTCACTTGACCAACTTTACAAAAAAAAGAAAGAAAGACAATTAATATATTTATTTTGGCCTTTCCTCTGCAGTAATTCCATTTCTATTGAAATCTTTAATAAGCTTCAGGTCAAATCCAAAGATCATAAGATAATATTATATATATTCACCCTCCCTTGATTCCTCATTTCTGTAAGAAAATTAATTTAATCAAGACTACTGAGCCGGGTGCGGTGGCTCACGCCTGTAATCCTAGCACTCTGGGAGGCTGAGGCGGGCGGATTGTTTGAGCTCAGGAGACCAGCCTGAGCAAGAGCGAGACCCCATCTCTACTGAAAAAAATAGAAAGAAATTGGTTGGACAACTAAAAATATATAGAAAAAATTAGCCGGGCATGGTGGCGCATGCCTGTAGTCCCAGCTACTTGGGAGGCTGAGGCAGAAGGATCACTTGAGCCCAGGAATTTGAGGTTGCTGTGAGCTAGGATGATGCCACGGCACTCTAGCCAGGGCAACAGAGTGAGATTCTGTCTCAAAAAAAAAAAAAAAGACTACCGGATAACTCTGAAATCAACAAAGGTGCCATTGTTATAATGGTATAAAGGTAAAAAATTGACTTAGAAACAAGGATATAAGTGAAATGCCATGTGCCTATTGTTCTAAAAATCTTTCAATAACCAATAGTTTCTTGAATGCCTATAAAATATTCAGCACAGCACTCTAGAGAAGTTAAAATTTGGGACGATACATGCAGGAAAGTCCTTGGGAATAAACAGGCGGCAGCTGTGTCCAAGTGCTGACCAGAGAAGAGGTAGGGACTGAGAGACAAGAAGTGAAAAGTACATGGAGCGGGAGGCAGAGGAAGATGTAATGGATAATTTTTAGAATGGAGAAAAAGAAAAGGATAGAAAACAAAGAGAGGAAGAGAACGTGGCAAAGATCAGAACTCTCAGGAGAGGTGGTGTCTTGACCGTAATAAACACCCAACCAATATTTACAGAATGACTAACTTGTGGGACTGTGATTTCTTCTCAGTGGAAAGCTGGCAAAAGGCTCATGCTATTTAACACACATTATAGACATGATTAATGTCTAATTAAAACTGTACATTTTCTGGAATTTCATTCTATATTATAGAATTTTATTAATTATGTACTATTTATCAGTAATTACTAAGAAGGAATCTACCGAGTCTTCAGAAAGCATTCAGCTTTGGAGAGTAAACAAATGCTTTCAACAATTCTTTCATTCCCTATATAAAAGACTTCTGGCTTGTAACTGAAGAAATTATTATATAATTAATTTCAAACAACCAATGCTCTGAGTATTATTTGGTTGTCAGAAATACTAAATCAGGATTCACTTTATACCAAAGTCAAGCCTGACTTACAAATCTAATTAATAATTAAGTTGGATTTTAAGATCCTTCCCATCAGTGTAGAACAGTATAGCCAATAGTCAGTCCAACATGCGAGAAATCTAACTTTCAAAAAATTCGTCCCTTTTCTACACCCTACCCCTTTTAACGCAAGTTATCCAAGAAAGCAATGAAGAGAATCACAGGTCGAGAGTCCTGCTTGCAGACTGGAGATCAGGAGGGCTGGAGGCCCCAGGAGAAAGGGCTCCAGGAAAAAGGAGACCTGATAGATATTAATAATATGATGAAATATTTGGAAAGCATTAAGAACATCTGGATAGAAAATTATGAGTGAAACAACAAGACAAATATGCAAAGACAAACAGAAGTCTTTAGGAAAGGAAATGCAATCATACTTCTCTATTCGGCTCTGCAGTAAATAGCATAATGATAGGAACACAGATTATCAGTTTCTCAAAAGTAATGATGTTATCAAATTGGGAGAATGGAGGAAGTTGGGGTGTGGGGTAGTCATAACAGAGCCAACTCTTCGTCTACGAAATTGTCCATCAAAACGGAAAGTCAGCAGATCGCAGCGGGCTCGGCTTGTGAGCCCGCCGAGGAGCCGGAGGTCGGGCCGCCGTCACCTCCGGGTCCGGCAGGGAGGCGCCGGCGGAGCCCGGGTCGGCGCTGCTGAGCCGGGTCCCCCACGCGCGGTCGGGGTCGGGTCGGGGGCCGCTTCCCCGCGCGCCGGGCACCACCCGCGGTGGCCACGCAGACCCCTCCGGCGGCGAGCGGCGCCTTCCAATCCCGAGCTGGTTTTTCAGAACAGAAAACAAGAATACGGTCCTCGTCAGAGGTGGAGACACTTGGAAGCTGTTCTTCATCAGAGCGAAGCTTGTGCTCGGAGAGTCGATCTCACTTCTCGGCTCTCACAGCGCCTGGTTCTCCAGGTTCCCCCGTTACCCTCGGACAGGATGGAATAATACGTGAGCGTTTCTTAAAAGACTATGAAGATGACATGCGGGAAAGTATGAGCTTTCCACTACTAGCAGAACAATATAAGTCTTTTGTGAAATTCACACATGGTCGGATTATGCGACGGTATGGGACAAGGCCCGCAAGCTATGTGTGCTAAGCTTTGCCCCATGTCTGGGTATCAGGTTTGACCGCAAGAGATAGCTGCTGTACACTTTTTGTAACTGGTTTGGTATTTCCGCTCCAACTTTGCATCCTGAGAACACAAACGTTTCTACAGATCCTTTTTAGACAACTTGAAAGACCTTAAAAATTTCTGGTTGCCACAAGCATGTCTTTCTTTTCTTCTTATATTAATTAACACAATAAACAGCTGTGCCTTACTGTGATAGATTTTCCAAATATACCTGGAGCAGCACTTTAGCAAAGTACACCTGCAGTGGCACTCAACAAATGGAGTTCCCCCAAGAACAGTTCTGTAAGAAGTGTGTGTGAAGCCAGGTGCAGTGGCTCACGCCTGTAATCCTAGCACTCTGGGAGGCCGAGGCAAGGCGGGAGGATAGTTTGAGCTCAGGAGTTCGAGACCAGCCTAAGCAAGAGCGAGACTCCGTCTCTACTAAACAAAAATAGAAAGAAATTGGTTGGACAACTAAAAATATATAGAAAAAATTAGCTGGGCATGGTGGCACATGCCTGTAGTCCCAGCTACTCAGGAGGCTGAGGCAGGAGGATCGCTTGAGCCCAGGAGTTTGAGCTTGCTGTGAGCTAGGCTGATGCCACAGAGAGTGAGACTCTGTCTCAAAAAAAAAAAAAAAAGTGTGTGTGAGAGTGTGTGTATATGTGTATATGTGCATTTTAAGTTATTTGTATTGTGCCACATTTTTTTTTGATCTTGGGGATTCTAGCTGTGAATTTGATGCAGACAAATATGGTTAAAACATTTACTTGGTCTACAGAAGATCATTAATGTTTTGTCACCATATAAGTTGTCATAGTGGATTGCTTTATGTGTTGGTATTATTATTAAATGCAGGGACTATTTCCAGGCACAGATTAGGAATCTTAAATTAGGATGAACATTACATGTGATTATGATGCTACAGCTAAGGTCTGCAGTCCTAGATCCACAAATATACAACCAGAAATCAGAACAAATTGGAGATGGGCCATTGACCCATGGACTCTGTCCAGAAATGTTAGAAAAATACTTTGACTTCAAGCCTTAAAATACTCACGTGGAGTCAGCACTCATCTCATTCACACAATCAAAGAGATCCCTGGACACGGAACCTCTAAAGGGAAAAGGTCTGTCCTCTCCTAAGGGGTTTGCTCAGGAGAATAACATAGGTGAGTGCAGGGCTGGGCCAGCCCCAGGTGGCACTGCTACTTGAGAGAAGCCACTTCACTTCTGTATCAGGTATTAAAAGTAAATTTGGATCTTTGGGTCAGGTTCCCCCAAATTCTTTTGAGGTGTCTGTGTTCAGCTGCTTGAGCTTTGTTTTGGCCATGCCCTGTCCAAAGTTGCTTAGAGGCTGTTCTTTACCTTGTTTTCAAGGGCTGAGGAACAGAAAGTAGCCTCTGTTGTGAGGAGGTGAAGTTAAGTATGCATTTATTTTTTACTATGTTCTGGATCACAGTTTACAAAATGACTTATTTCCTTTATTATTGCTTCTGGAAAGGAAAGTTCTGCTAATATTATTTTAGTTTGAATGTAGAATAGTTTTTTAAATTAGGGCTTATTTTGAGAAATTCTGAGTTTTATTCAAATGTATGCCAATACCTTCCAGAGTAAGGTAATATTCAGAGAGTTGTTCTGATCAGATGGCTTAGAGAAATTTCTGGAATATTCACATTTGAAGATTCCTTATTAATGAATGTCTTTGACTTAAACCTAACCCAAAACTGCAACATTATTCTTCGTACATTTTAATTACATAGTGTTAAGAAGCATAGTTGCAAACAAAATACTTAAGCTATTTGTTCACCTTGCCTTCTTAAATAAATGGGAAGTCAACAGATGTCTAAAGTTGATAAACTAAGAAATGACAATGTAAGCCCATTATTGAGAATAATAAAGATAAATACTAGAAGAAACAGATATAAAAACTAAAAATACTTGGAGAGAAGGACTTTCAATATTATTTGATTTTTAACTTATGTGTTATCAGTTTGATAACTATTTATTGTAATAGGCTGAATAATGCCTCCAACTAAAGATGTTTCTGTCCTAATCCCCAGAACCTGTAAATGTATTACTTCGAAGGCAAAAGGATTTGACAGATGTGATGAGGGTAAGGGTCTTGAGGTGGAGAAATTCTCCTGGATCACCTGGTAAACCCAGCGTAACCACAAGAGACCTTATCAGAGGGAGGCAAGAGGCTCAGAGAAGAGATGCGATGATAGAAGCAGAGGTCAGAGCGATGAGATTGCTGGCTTTGAAAGACGGAAGAGGGCCACAAGTGAAGGAACAGGAGCAGCCTCCAGAAGCTGGAAGAAGCAAAGAATAGGATTTTCCCCTAGATCCTTTATTAGGAACGCAGTCCTGCCAACCCATTTTAGACACTGACCTCTAGAACTGTAAAATATTATAATATATGTATTTGTTTTAAGCCACTAAATTTGTATTACTCTCTTTTACTTAAAGTGAACTGATTGTAGGTGTTAACCACATCCACAAAATGCCTTCACGGCCACAGCTAAATTACAGTTTGATTAAATAACTGGTTACCATAGTCTAGCCAAGTTGACACATAAAATTAATCATCACAGTCCCCAGTTCTTGAGGGGTGGGTGGCAGGCACCATGTTTGTGCCCTGTGACTGTGTCTCCTGGCTCACAGACATCTGATCCAGTAGTGGACACATGACTCCCACCAAACCATCCAGAGCCCTGACCTGGGATTTACTAAGGAAACTAGAAAAACACAACCAAACAATGCTTTGTTTGTACAGAATTGTTTCCTTGGAATTGATTTCTAGTTTTATTTCCCTGTGGTCTGAGAAGATACATGGTATGATTGTGATTTTTTTTTTTTTTAATTTGCTGAGACTTGTTCTGTGGCTTAACATATGAGCTGTCTTGGAAAATGTCCCATGTGCTGATGAGAATGTATATTCTGCAGTTTTGGGGTGGAATATTCTGTAAATGTCTATTAGGACCATTTGTTCTAGAGTCCCATTTAAGTCCAGTGTTTCTTTGTTGATTTCCTGCCTCAATGATCTGTCCAGTTCTGTGAATGGAGTGTTGAAGTACCCAGCAATTATGATGTTGCTGTTTATTTCCTTGCTTAGATCTAGAAGAATTTATGAATCTGGGAGCTCCTGTGTTAATTGCATGTGTATTTAGGAATGTTATTTCTTCTCGATGAATTGCTCCCTTTATCATTATATAATGATTCTCTTTGTCTTTTTTAACCATTGTTGATTTAAGGTCTATCTCATCTCATATCACAATAGCTACTCCTGCTTGCTTTTGGTTTCCATTTGTGTGGAATATTTTTTCCCATCCATCCCTTTACCTTGAGTCTGTGAGAACCTTTGCAAGTTAAATGGAGACAGTATATATTTAGGTTGTGTTTTTTCATTCATTCATCCAATCTGTATCTTTTAAGTAGAGCATTAAGGTCATTAACATTCAATGTTAGTATTGATATGTGAGATACCGTTCTGTTCACCATGTTGATTGTTACCTAGTTGCTTTGTTTTCTCCCTTGTGTTACCGTTTTATAAGAGCTATGAGTTTTAATTTCTGGGTGTTTTACTATGGTGTATTTCAATTGTTCTGTTCCATAGAGTACTTTTAAGATTATCTTGTGGTGCCGGTCTAGTGGTGACAAATTCCCTTAGTGTTTGCTTGTCTGAGAAACACTTTCTCCTGCATTTATGAAACTTAGTCTTGCAGGATACAGAATTCTTGGCTGACAGTTATTCTATTTGAGGAGAATAAAAATGGGACCCAGTCCCTCCTGGCTTGTAAGGTTTCTGTTGAGACATCTGTCTTTAGTCTGATGGGTTTTCCTTTGTAAGTTACTTGATGCTTTCCTCTTGCAGCTTGTAGGATTTTCTCCTTCACTTTGACTTTGGCCAGACTGATGACTGTGTGCCTTGGTGATGTCCTATTTACTATTAATCTTCCAGGTGTTCGATGATCTTCTTGTATCTGGATGTCTAAATCTGTAGCGATACCAGGGATATTTTCCTCAATTTTCCCCTCAAATAGGTTTTCCATGCTTTCTGCTTTTTCTTTTTCTCCCTCAAGGATAACTATGATTCTTATAATCATTTACTTTACATAGTTCTGTATTTCTCAGAGATATTGTTCATTCTTATTCTTTTTTCTACATTTTTGACTAACTGGGTTAATTGTAAAGCCTTGTCTTCAAGCTCTGAAATTCTTTCTTCTGCTTGGTCTAGTCTGTTGTTAAAACTTTTTGCTATATTTTGAGGCCGGGTGCAGTGGCTCACGCCTGTAATCCCAGCACTCTGGGAGGCTGAGGTGGGAGGACTGCTTAACCTCAGGAGTTCAAGACCAGCCTGAGCAAGAGTGAGACCCTATCTCTACTAAAAATAGAAAGAAATTGGCCAAATAACTAAAAATAGAAAAAATTAGCCAGGCATGGTGGCGCATGCCTATAGTCCCAGCTACCCGGGAGGCTGAGGCAGGGGGATCTCTTGAGCCCAGGAGTTTGAGGTTGCTGTGAGCTAGGCTGACGCCACGGCACTCTAGCCCGGGCAA
>NW_012150186.1:2737318-2762442 GCF_000956105.1 Propithecus coquereli | reverse complement strand
TCGAACTCCTGAGCTCAAACAATCCACCCGCCTCGGCCTCCCAGAGAGCTAGGATTACAGGCGTGAGCCACCGCGCCCGGCCTTCATTTATGTTTTGACTTTTTTTGTTTGCATTGGTTTTCACCTTCTTCAACTTTCTCATCAATCCCATTGATCTTACTTACCATCCATATTCTGAATTCCATATCTGACATTTCAACAATTTCCTTTTGATTGGAGTCTGTTGCTGGAGAGCTATTGTGATCCTTTGGGGGTGTCAAAACAGCCCATTTATTCATGTTGCCAAAGTTCTTATGCTGGTTCCTTCTCATCTGGAACCTCTTCTCTCAGCTCAGAACAGATAGCTTTGTGGTGCACCTGTTCTCCTCTGCTGTGACCACTGTTTCTCGGTGAAGAGAGAGAAGGGTCTTTGGATGGTGTGCTTGAGTTTTACTCCAGAAGACTGACCAGGCAGGAAAGGGGCAGATGCACTGTGAGCCTTTTAACACTACTGCTCTCCTGCATCTCAGCAGGGCAGGCCCATGGCAGGGTGGTCTGCCCAGGTCCTGCAGTGGCAGCTCCATTAGTGTTCACCCCACCCAGATCCCTCCATGGTGGGGCTTCCCAGGTGGCAGCAGTGGCAGTTGCTCTGCCTAGACGGTGGGTGGCGGGCACTGAGGGCCACAGGACCCTGCCCATGCTGGGCAGGGTCACACAGGCTATGGCAGCAGGTGCCAGGTCCATGGGCACCTGCTCTGCCCTGGTTGTCTGGTGGCGGGGGGGCATGTAGCACCCACTTCTTCCCCAGCCCGGCTGGAGAAAGGGGAAGGCAGCAGCTATAGATCTGACCCCAAGTAAACACAGCACTCTGTGGCTGGGACTTCAAAATGGTGCTGGCCACAGCACCCAGGGTTCAGAAGCCAGCTGTGCCTTCTCTCCCAAGCAATGCTGCCACACAGCCTCCAGTCAGATTTCTGTATCAGCCTGGAAGACTGCTGCAGTAGAGGGGCTATCCCTCAGCCCTGGTTGCATTGTCCACAGGGAAGCATGGAGCCCTGGGGTTCTCTCCTCTGTCTCTTCCCCATGTGCAGGCACCTTCCCCATGTACTTCCAGTCCTCCTGAGAGCAGGTCATCCCACTTCCCTCTCCTTCACTTTGGGTATATCCCATTGCCTTTCTCATCATTCCCTTTTTAAATGAATGGGTATTTTTCTTATCATGCCTTAGCTAGATTGAGCTGGATTTATGTCACATGCAACCAAAAGAATCTTGACTAAGACAGAGGGCACATCAGGCTGTATACAAATGTTCATATTTCCCACTCCTTCCAGGTATGTGGTTTGATTACCCACTTTGGGCATAACATGTGTCTTGCTTTGTCAATGAATTTTGTGCAAGTATGTCACTTTAAGAGCCAGTGCAAGATTTGCCAGGTTCTCTGCCCCTGTAGTGATTGTGGAAACACACGTCACTTGGTACTTCCATCTGGGTACCTCCTAACAGTGAGGAACAGAGAATCCCAACAAACTGTGCATATAGCATGATCAAGTGTTAAGCTTTTGTGATGTTAAGCCACTGAGACTTTAAAGTTTTCTGCTACTGTAGTATAACCTAGCTTATCTTGATTAACACAATGGGCACTTACCTTCATATTTTCCCATGATCCATTCATCTAAAAAAAATCAATACTGAGCCAATATAGTGGTAATAACAGTGCACAAAACAGAGAGTTCTTTCCCACCCTAGTGAGTAAGAAAGACAAGCAATTCCAGACTATCCTGAGATTAATGGAAGTATTAAAGGAGCTTAAGCAGAGGAATTATAAGATCACATTTGCCTGCCAGATCATAATGGTTGCACTATGAAGATTCAATTTAGAGCAGGAAAAGACTGAACCCACTGCTTCTATACTGTAGTAATAGTAATGAGGCAATAATGGCATAAATTAGGTAAGTGGTAATAGAAACAGAGAGAAATGGACAATTTTGAGATATACTAAGGAGGAAGGTTTAACAGAGCCTGGTGTTGGAGTGGATGTTGAAAAAGTAGAGAGAAAATTCAATGCAAACTTTTAGATTTCTGGCTTTGGGAATTTAGGCATCAGTTCAGTTTGGACATGCCAAGTTTGAGCTGGGTGCCTACAAAACACTCAAGACAAATCAGGTAAGGAATTAAATATATGGGTTTCAAGCTTAGGGATGAGCTGATGACTAGAAGTTATCAACATATAGAAAGTAAAGCATGGTCATATAAAACCATGAGTATAGATGAGATAACCCAAGGAGAATGTGTAGACTAGGCAACAGTGATAAGAACCTTAGGATTTCTTAGAGCAGCAATATTTAAGCAAGGAAAGAAGCATCTGAAGGACAGTGAAAGGAAACACAGTGAAAGATGGTACCATGAAAGCCAAAAGAAGACACTGTTTCCAAAAGGAAGGAATAGTCAGTAGCTTCAAATGCTTTTGAAACATTAAGAGCTAAGAAGTGTTATATAATAGGGAAAATGTTGGCAACTTTATTAAGAGTAGTTTCACAGCAGTGTTGGGGGTGAAAGTCTGATTATAAATAGTTGAGGAGTAACTTGAAGGTGAGGAAGTGGAGATAGCAAGCAGAGACAATTATCTCATTTTTTTAGTGAAAGAGGAGAATTTGAGCTAAAGAAGCTAGAGGGAGGATATACATGAGAAAGACACTGTAAACAAATGAGAATGCTAATGGCAAGGAACTACTAAAGAGAGGTTTAAGACACAAAAGAGAATAAATTGATGGGGCAAGGTCCCCCAGTAGACAGGAGGGGCCAAGATCTAGACTACAGATTGAATGATGGCATGCTATTGTCAAAGGAATGGAGGAGGAAGGGATGGGTATGTTTCAAAACCTGTAAGTTGGATTATCAGTAATAACTAACACAGATTATCTCATTTAATTTTTCACTGAATTCTTAATAAACTATAAGTATAAAAAATACAGAGAGTAATAGAATTTGCTCAAGTATCCAGATTATTAATACTATTTTCTCTGTCTCTCAGGACTCAAATCACCTAGATTTATGGGACCGAGCCAGCCTTTCCTTCTTTTGTAAGGTGCCTCATACAATGTCTGGAATATACAGTAAATATTCAATAAATGGTAATTTAATTCCCTTTCTTTGCCTGACTTTGGACTCAAATAGTTAGCTACTTCATCACTGATGCCATCTGATTCTTCTTCTGATTTCTCTGATCTGTACTTGCTCATCTAACGCAATCTACCTGCCAGGTTCTTCCTGACTTTATAAATACCTTCTACTCTGGTCTATTCCAGGATAAATCAACCCATTTATGACAGAATAATTCATTTTAACAAAGTATAAAGATTAGTGTTCCGCATGAAAATAAGATATTCTGTGTACACACACACACACATATACATACATATTAAAAGAATAGAGGAGCCACTAAAAATGGATGCTAGGTATGTGGTAATGTCTTTGAAAAATAACACAACTTATAAAATTGAACAAAAACTAAAATGGGTATCAATTTTTACTGACAGATGCTGACCAAAGGCTTATTTTCAGACTTTGTCAAAATGTATCAAAGAGCACTTTAAAATATTAAATTGGGTTCTTCATTTACTAGTAATGAAAATGCATAATATTATTTATAATTAATAAGTATAGTATAAAAACTTGTTCAAGATTGAAAGACTGTGAAGAAAGTTGCAGAGAAGTAGGGGAACTATTAATAAATAGAACCAAGCATATCTATTACCTCGTTTAAGGGAAATATTTTGTTTGGAAGATCAATCTAAGCAGACAATGGGTTCTAAAAGATAAATAACTATGTAACAATAAGAATCAATTTTGGAGCTAGTTCAGTGATAGAAAGACTAAGCTAAGACGTCATCTTATTATATCTTATCTATATCTTAAATAATATAAAAATATTACACAGCTAAAAAATACAAAATTTTATTTAGTAAGTATATCATTAACATTATCATTACGATATATATTATATAATTAACATTGTCTCTTGATATATCAGAAAAGATTAAAAGAAACAATATAGAAATATTTTTAGCTATACTGTTAGGTTTGTTCCAGGTGGGAACCCAAAAAGTATGTACAGGACATAATACTTAGAGAGTGATCATTAAGCCTGTAAAATAAAAGCTGCAGGAGTCTGGAGAGTCTGTAGGTTGTAAATCTAACTTTGACCACAGACAGCTGCAGCAACATGGGCATTCCTATCCCCCCTGATAAGGATGAAGCTACCCCCCTCCCCCATCTCTGCAGGTGTTACTCACTCCTCCCAGAAAAACCCCCCATAAAACCCAAGGCTTTCCCCTCCCTCGTGGTGGATGCTCTTTTGGCCTCCACCCATTTACACCCAGATGCTCAAAATAAACAGCATTTTGCTACACACGAGGCTTCGTGTCTCTCTCCCTCCCTCCCTCATTTAGGGCTTGACAAAGGGTGAAGATTCCACCTTTACTTACAGACATTTTTTCCTACATAGAAAATGTTGATATCTAATATAATGTTATCTAATTTAACACTAAGCAAAATGAATACTGTAATTAGACAATGGAGATTTATTCATTTAACACTTACATGTACTTACCATGTGGCAGATACTGTTCTAAGCACTCTACAGACATTAGCCCATTTAATCTTAAAAGTACGTAACAAGGCCGGGCGCGGTGGCTCACGCCTGTAATCCCAGCTCTCTGGGAGGCGGAGGCGGGCGGATTGTTTGAGCTCAGGAGTTCCAAACCAGCCTGAGCAAGAGCGAGACCCCGTCTCTACTAAAAATAGAAAGAAATTAATTGGACAACTAAAAATATATGGAAAAATTAGCCGGGCATGGTGGCGCATGCCTGTAGTCCCAGCTACTCGGGAGGCTGAGGCAGTAGGACTGCTTGAGCCCAGGAGTTTGAGGTTGCTGTGAGCTAGGCTGACGCCACGGCACTCTAGCCCGGGCAGCACAATGAGACTTTGTCTAAAAAAAAAAAAAAAAAAAAAGTACGTAACAGAATATGGTAAAAAAAATAATTAAAAAAAAATCACTATTTTTCTCCCCATTTCCTCATCCTGTCTCATCATATATAGTCAGTAAAAGGACAGCAGAAGTTCCATGAAAAGATATTTAACTTGGACTCATAAAATTTGAGTTAGTGTTTGGCTCTAGGGTTCTGTGTGACCTTGGACAAGTTATTGAAACAAGAACTTCCTAAACTTGACTGATCATCAGAATTTGAGTGAGGGTGTTCATATACTTACAGATGCCTTGGGCTTCACCCAGGACTTTCTAACCCACCATGTTTAGAGTGGGACTTGAGAATCTGAATTTTCTTTAAAGCTATACAGGTGATTTTGGTAAGCAGCCACGTGTGGGAACCATTGATCTAGTAGTCTTATCCTCTAACTCCATAACAGGAAAAGTATGGAAATACGCGGTCCACAAGGGACAACATGAAGGGGAGAATTATGAAGACCTAAATTGTCATAACCCCACTCTACACATTCTCATTAGAGTGGCCACAACGCAAGAGGTCATCTAGAATATCTCAGCCCAGACACATCCAGAATAGTGTCCTACAGGTGACTGTCATCTCTACCACCTACTTAAGCCTACCCATCCAATACACGATGTCAATAAAAGTGAAGCAGGAAACAACACAATGATCCCTGCAACTTAAAGTATAAAACAAAACAAAACAAAGTATCCTTACCTGAATGCGCAGAAAATGTGCACACACCCAAACACAACTCCCTAAAAATTTCTGAGGTGACTGTATGTTTTTTTTTCTAATTCAACTAAACATTACTTTGTATTCATCCCCTAAATATTTTCTGAGTACTTATACTAGACACCATGAAGAATACAAAAATGAATAAAACAAAGTGCCTCTCCTCAAGCTGGTAAAGACACAGCCATAAACATAAAAATTTAGTTTTAAGTTTCAAAAATTTAAGTTTGGCTGAATTTTAGACATTCTGCAGGCAATTAATAAGCCACAAATGCCCATATTATAAATATGTTCTGGCGTATGTCATATCAAGTTGGCGACCATGTTATAAAGTACTAGAAGGAACAATGCATTTGAGAATCTCAAGAGTTTGACTCTGCTTTTTGACAACTGTAGCAAGTCTTTAAGTACTTTAGGCAAGTCTTTAAGCCCACTGAGCCTATTTCTTTGAACAGTGCATTATCTCATAAAGTTGTGAAAACAAAATGAAATAGTACAATTGTTAAGATGCCATGGGTCTTATAAATAATGCTCGTAATTCTAATAAATAATAAAACATGTACTTATTTTTTTCACCAATGGTGACAAATTGCTATTAACTGACTACTTTCTTGTCTGGCCCCAAATACACCTAGGAGGCTTTTTTGTTCTCACTAGATTTATAGTTAATGTACATTTATATAATAGTTTTATAAATTGGTATATAATAAGCCTGTGTATAAAAATAAATATGCACATTATATAGCCATGAACATATTTAAGTGTTTATATTCACATATACCTTTCAAAAGAGAAATACCGAATCACCAGTCTAATGGAAAAAATGTCACGTGCTTTAGGGATAGACATTGGACCAAACCTCATAGGACCATATATTTCACTCTGTATTTCTGATTAAACAGTGATGAGAATGACAGAAGGGTTACATGAATGCTCACCTTAATGTGTCACACAAACATGAAACTGTATGTAAATTCTTAGGGACTGCATTATTCTACAGGGACATTAATAACTGCATTATTCTATAGGGACATGAGTAATGTTTTTAATACAAAATCCCAGTGATGATTATATTAACTAATCATTAATTCTAAAACATGATTCTGACAAAACCATACCTACCTTGTAATTTCTCCAAAAGCATATATTAGCTATGAGTAGCAGTGAACATGATTGTGGTTACTAAAATTTCCTTTTACTTTTTACTAACATATTTGTTAATGCACAAGGTTTGATCATAAATAATAAAAAGCAAATTCACAAGTCAAGAAAAAAATCTTAAGCATATATTAAAACAGCATCCTTCATGTTCTTTGAGTTGCCCAGGCATCAGATTTAAGAATGCTCATGAGTTCTATGGATATTAGTGCTAATTATTAATAATAAATACTTACAATTATGCCCTTTCATCCAAGTACCTCAAAGAAGCTTTTATAGCATGAATTTGTTATTTCTTATATCTCTGAGAGGCAGGCTGGTAGAAAGTTATTATTATCTCTATTTTACAGTCAGAGAAACTAGGGCATAGAGAGGTTAAGTGGCTTTCCTAGGGTCATATGCTTAACAACAAAAAAGGGACTCAAGTTAATTGTTCTCATTTCCAGTTCAGTATGTTATCCATTATATGGTTGTTTAATACACTTAAATGTATTTCCATTCTAGGAAAATTGAGAATAATGTATTTGAATGATCTAAGAACTAAAGGTAAGTGAATGGATTTCTCATTTTTTGTGTGCGTTCAAAAATGCTATTACACAGGAATGCAGAGTAAAAACTAATAATTAGTCTTTGGTTTGCAGCTGTAGCTATTACTTGTAGGGATTTTGCTACTTGTGGCTTTCTGAAGCCTCTGCTCGAAATGAACTATTCTATTTCTGACTGTTTTATGCTAGGTTAGCATAGCTGTGAACAACCAAGAAGCAGCTGAGTCAGGTAGACTAATGAATTTGAGGTTCTCTTTGATCGTGTCCCTACTGCCCACTCTTCTTGATGTCATCCTCCTAGTTCTCCATTCAGCAGATATTTGTGCAACCCATCATTCTCAATCCTTGATCTGTGGCCAGTTTAATTAAGCGATTGTCAATGATTAAATTACAATATTTTAATTAAAATATCAACATATATAATATTTCATTTTATGACTTTATGATGCCATAGTAGTTACCACTCTCAGATTCACCTTCTGGGAAATCTGACCAGAAGGTCCTCAGAAGAGCACTAAGCATTACAGTGTTGGTGTATGGATGGGCACCTATCATCATATGGGGCTTTTTAAAAATGTAGTATTTCAGTAATTTTCCCAAAACGAAAGGAAAAGTGGTTTTGAAACTGTGGTCAATGAAGTGAGACCTCAGTCAGCTTGGATGTGGTGACATAAGCCTGCAGAGTTTCCAACATCAGCCCAGCTCCTCTCCAGAGCTCTCGACCCATATAGTAACTGCCTTTAGACATCACTCGTACTTCAAACTCACCAGTTCCAAAACACTGAATCCATTTTTTGCAAAAATGAGTTCTCCCTCCCTCAACTCATCCCAACCTTTCCTTATTTCATTTGGTAAAATACACCTTTATCCTGTGCCTCCCTCAAAGCAAAACAAGGCATCCACATTGCCACTTCCATTCTCTTACCCAGCAGCTGCCCTTAGCAACCAATTGCCAGTAGAGTTGGCCGCCTGAATACGTTAGGAATCCATTTCCTCTGGGTGCTGACTGCCACTCACACAGGATCCTTATCCTTTCTCTCCCTGACTTCTGCAATGCCTCTAGTTCACAAGCTCTCTCCTTGCCCTGCTCCTCCCTCCAAGTAATGTTCTCCACTAACAGAAAAATAGCTTAAGTTGTCTATCTGTCCAGGGCCATTCCTCTACACATTGCCTCACCAGCGAATGGAAGACATTTCATGATTTGGCTCCTGTTTTCTTCTCCAGCCTCATCTTTTCAACAACACAAGCTTGAACTTGTCAACGGAAAAAAAAGACCAAAGTCTGTAAAGTAATTTTAAAGAGATTTATTCTGAGCCAAATTTGAGGACCATGACCCGGAGCCACGCCCAAGAGGCCTTGAGCAGTGGACTCGCTGAGAGTGGGTTACAGTTTGGTTTTATACATTTCAGGGAGGCAGGGGTTACAGGTAAAGTCATAAATCAATACGTGGGAGGCATACATTGGTTTGGCCCGAAAAGGTGGGCCATCTTGAAGCCGGGGCTTACAGGTTATAGGTGGGTTAAAAGATTCTTTGGCCTGTAATTGGTTAAAGACATGAAGCTTTGTCTAGAGGCTTCCAATGTTTCAAAGTAAGGAGCTCTTTATCAGAGATAAGCCACTGGACACAGATTTGTTGTGTAAATTGAGGACCTGCAGGTTTGTCTTGCATACCCTTAGGTCTGTTAATGGGTTACAAAGGATGTCACCAAGAAGGGAGGGGGGCATGATAAGGCATGTCTGACCTCCTTCCTCCTGGCAGGCAATTTAGTTTTAGGGTATTCCTTTGGCCACAAGGGGGTCCATTTAGTCAGCCGGTGGGGGGGGTCAGCCTTAAAATTTTATTTTAGTTCACAACTTTAAGACCTGTAATTACTACTCAGTCTTTTCAACACACATTATTTATCCCTGTGCTGCGTGTCCTTTCTGTTTGGATCCAGATTTACTGTGCCATCCCGATATCTGTGCTGGAAAATGCCTATTTTTATCTTTAAAACTCTAGAGTTAGTAAAGTCATCCATTCTTTCCTCTGTATACCTCGATATACCATACTTTCAATCACAATTATATGCTTTCATGTCTGTCTGCCCACTAGACTGGGCATTTCCTGAGTGGGTCATGCCAGGCACGTAGTTGTTACTCAAATGGGGCGGGGGGGAGAATAAATAAATGTTAAGAGGGAAGAATCTGTGGCCGCTAACGGACTAACGACCTATTTGGAACCTGTGGCGGGATTTAAATAAAGCAACCGATTTAGTGAAACTACTGCTAACAAGCCACCAAATCACGGTGCCATGCGGCGGCAGGATGCTCTCAGCACCACACAGACATCAGACCTGTAGTGTCGCAGTGGGGTCCTAGCTCCCTCAGAAAACACTCGCAGACCATCCGCGGAGGTGAGTTCTCCAGGGGTCAGCAGTTAGATATGAGGCCCATGGCAGCCACCGAGACCCTCCAGCCAGGACAGGCGACTGACCCACCTCCTGGGATTCGACCCTCGACAAGCCACGTCGCCAGCTCCTCTCTGAAAACTCCGGCCATGGAACTGAGCGGCCCCAACCCTAAAACGCCCAGGGAGAAGGAGCTGCCCCCCTAGAAGCAAGATGGCGGCCTCCGCTCGCCCCTCCTTCCCCTGAGAACCCCCTCCTGGTCCCCAAAAGAAAGACAAGGACATCGCGGCGCCGACGCTGAGATCCGGGAACCTCCGCGAGGCCCGCGGCCACTCCCGGGCCCTCGGGAGGTGACTTCACCTCGCGGCGCTCAGAGAGCCGCGGGTGGGGCCGCACGAAAAGCAGCGCAGACCGCCCTCAGCACACGAGGGCGGAGGCCTGCTTGTCCTCGCCCATCAAGCCATTGTTCTCCGACCCGGCCCAAGATCACCCTCCTCTCAGCCCGCGGACAGGAAGTCGTTCCCCCGCCAGCCCCGCCCCTCATCCCAGTGCCCCGGAAGTGATCAGTGGCTGCTGCTGCAGAGCGGCCAGGAGGAGGGTGGAACTCCCCAAAGCGGAGCGCCAGAGTCCTCCTCCTCCTTCTTCTCCAGCCGCCCCGGATCCATCGCCGCCCGTCGGACTCCTCTTTCTGCCGCTCCCGGTGCGGCAACTCCTAGGCAACAAGGGCTGAACACCCTCCGGCTGGAGCCAGCGCAGCCGCGGCTTCCGGAGCCCTTGGGGCGGCGGACCGGCTCGCAGTGCAGGTGAGCGATGCCCGCCCGGCCTCCCGCGGAGGGACTGGGGCCGCCGGGGTGGCGGCGGGGGTGTGTCCCGGCGGCAGTGGGCTGAGGCCCAGGCACAGGGTCGAGTTGCCGAGATTGCACATCCTTAATTCTTCTCCGGGACGAGCTGCTCTGCTGCGGGATGAGCCTGGACTGGAATCCAGGGTGCCGCGTTCGCCGCTGTGCGAGCGAGTGCGCCCCCGATAGCGGGCGGCTGCTTCGAGGTCCCCCGCGCCCGGCAGCCCCTCCGAGTTGGCCTCGTCGGAAGGTCACCTAGCTCCTCTGGCCTGCCTCTCCGAAGTCCTCGCCCGGGCGGTTCCCGCGACCTGGGGGAACCCGCCGTCGCCGCAGTCCCCGTGCCTCACTCCGCCCTTTTCCCCTCCTTCCCTTTCTTTCCACTCTTGCCTGTACTAGAGCAGTTGCTTTTTAAGCATCTCTGCCAGGGTTGTGTGTGTGTGTGTGTGTGTGTGTGTGTGTGTGTGTGCGCGCGCGCGCGCGCCAGTTAAAGGAATGGCTTTTTCAGACTGAAGTCTTTAGCAGCTCCGCACTGAACTGCATAGCTGGCCTTGGGCTCTCGCACAGGTTTAGCCCATATTCGGGCAATCCAGCCTCTAAAACGAGGAAGAGAATGTAGATATTTTGGGGAGGGCGTGTTTCCTCCGTGTTCGTTCCTGAAAAATTTCCAGAAGTGGAAGATGTGATGTGTATGCTTTAGCTTGTGTATATATGTGTAAGTAGGCGAGAGTGGCCGCACACAGGGGTGGCAGTGTTGTTTCAGGGTTTAGGGATTATTAGGGAGTTAAATTGGTCTTTACTTGGAAACCTGAATGTCCAGACTTGTGAGAGCTCATCCAAGTGTCATTGAGGTAGTATGAGAACTTCAGTGCCACGCCCTACGTGTCAAGCTGAAAAGCACCTAATTTACAAATTGTGTTTGGTGTGCATGGGGGCACAACCTTTATAAAACATATGTCATACAGTATAATAAAATGACTCGTATTAAAGTTATACAATATTATTATAAAATATTATCTTAAAATGTTGTTTTTAGACCTTTAATTTCTACAGAGCAGAAACCACGTCTTACTCATCACTGTTTCCATGCAGTGTGCCTAGAACATAGAAGTTAGTCACACACATTTCTTCACTGAATAAATGAATGTGTAAGTGATCTCACTGTCATCCTCTAGGAGCCACTTATTTTGTTGGACTAGAGTGTTTGTTTTTGTTTCAGGTTCTTGGCACATACAGACTTTGCTTTGTCTTTACATTCTTTAGCAGAGTCAAAGAACAAGAAGAATTCTTTGCCTTCCAAAACACTATCCTCCTCTGAAAGATTAAAATTATGTCTGGGGGTTTGTGATCAGGCATTATAATAACTTGCATTTCAGTGTTAAATGTGTACTACTTGAGCAAATTCAGGATTAGCAGGAAAAGATTTCCTGATGAAAGGCAGTAAGTTTATTTGGGGGGTTGATAACCATACCGTATCCTAATCAAAAAGAGGGATTTAGGAGTTACCACTGTTTGGAAAATGTGGTGCATCCCAGAATTGCTTATAGTGGCTCATTCTTGTGGATACATGAAATCCTCTGACATCATGATATGACCTTGGCATGATTTACCAATAGCCATTTTCACATTTCTTTTCTAAAATCGAGATGCTGTTCTCTAGTGCTGCAGTCCACAGCCCTCAGGCCAAGGACCAGTATGGTCCTGGTCGGAGGCCTGTTAGAAACCAGGCTGCACAGCAGGAGGTAAGCGCCACGCCAGCCAGCAAAGCTTAATCTGTATTTACAGCTGGTGCCCATCTCTCCCATCACCGCATAAGCTCTGCCTCCTGTCAGATCAGCTGTGGCCTTAGATTCTCATAGGAGTGCAAACCCTACTGTAAACTGCGCATGTGAGGGATCTGTATTGCCCACTCCTTATGAGAATCTAATGCCTGATGATCTGAGGTGGAGCTGAGGCGGTGATGCTAGTGCTGGGGAGCTGCTGCAAACACAGATTATCATTAGCAGAGAGGGTTGACTGCACAATAAATGTAGTACAAAGAGGCAAATTATAGGATAGAATCTTGTCTACCGTTTGTGGGGGAAGATTTTTGCCTATAGATGGTTGGATTATTTTCACTTCAGAGAGGTTCAAATAAGAAAAAAGTGCTGATATCCTCTTTCCTCTCAAAGTAGCTGGTGGTAGTCCTGCACTGGTTTTCCAAGCTCAGCTTCAGCAGAACATAAATAAATGTACAGTATCAATTCTATGTATAGGCGTATCAGTGTAATATGCACTTATATACTTAGTAGATGAGTGGCAAAGACAATCACTTTGCAAATACTAGAATAAGAGGCTGTGAATGTTAATGAGGAAAAAGATATGATTGTGCAGACGTGAGACAGTTTATGATTTTCATTGTTTTACAAAGTGTTTTAATTCTTAGACACTAAGGAGAGGGAAGCCTGCAATTTCTTATCTCAGTGACATTACCACTATACAGAGGTTACATTTCCCTTCTTTAAGTCAGCAACCCTCTTGGTAATAACGGTTCTCATGTATTGATTGCCTGCCAAGCACTGTGATAAGAGCTTTACTTACATTGTTTCTAATCTCCACAATACCTCTGCAAGATAGGTAGTTTTCCCATACTTTATTAAGACTAAATGAAGTTATTTGCCATAGATTAGGCACCTAGGTAGTGTGTAGTAGAAGCCTGGATTTGAAAGTAATGATTTTTGAGAGCGTTGAGTATTGACAGTTAATCCTTAAAGGCTGAGGAAAAGGCGATTCTGATTGAGCCGATTTTGATTGAACTGATTCTGATTGAGCTGTGAGCTAGAGCTTCAGGAAAGGCTTCAGCGCTCTTGGCCATCAAGTGTGGCCTGGGGTTTCCAGTGACCCTGGCCAGATGGCCTGAAGCAGCAACCATTCTTCTTCTTATGTGCAGCGTGCCCAAGTATAGTGTTACCACTTTCTGTGTGTGCCATGATGGAAAAATGGTTGGGCATTGTTTCGACAGGTGTTCCATTAGCATATTAGGAACTCAGTTCTGGTGTTCAATTGGTGCATTTTATTTCTGAAGTACCTAAACCATACCTATTTGATAGGAGTACTATCAGCCTATTCATAGCGACCTTTCCTTGAAATCATGTTGTTTTTTAGTTCTTCTTTCGCTAATGGAAATGGGGAAGAGGTTATAAAGGACAGTAGGAAGAATGGTAAAAGCAGCAGAAATGTGCTGGGTCTGTTTTTATCATTCAAGACTGTATGTCATTTTCTCTTTGGGTAGTATGGAGGCTTAAAGGTGGCAGAACTCTTGTAAGGGTCTAATTGCCTTCAGTGCTAGTAGAATTCTCTTTGCTCTTTCCAAGCCTGTGCACTTTTTTAAAACTTATAAATAGGCTTAATTCGAAAGATATAGTCATCTCTTAGTTTTAAAAAAAGGCTATATTCCAATATTCTGTAGCATATATATATATATATGATATAGCTGAAAGTTAAAAAAAAGAAAAAAGCTCATTCTCTGGCCCCCATAAGTAACAGTGATTCTTTGTTTTTCTTTAGCTCTCAGACACCTTTTTTACTACCTTTAAGTATGTGGTTACCATGTAGACAAAAGGAAGGTGAAGATCTGAAGTTTTAAAAGACATGGGAGTAAATTTTAGAAGAGAATTTGCATCTTTGATTTAATTATACATGAAGGTGAAGACTTCTTTCCTCAAAGTCAAGAGGGTAGTCTGTACAAGCCAAAAAAGGCGAGCTTCCATGAAATATTACAGTAATATTCTTGAAGGCTTCTAATACTAGAGTTTTGTATTAGGTTCAATAGACATAACACTTGATACGCATAATCTCCTTAAAGTCTGGGATCCAATTTCATTGCTGAATTGACTTTTGAAACTAAATATCAGGGTTTGACAATGTTATTTTGGACAATAAAACAATGAGATTGTGAAATGACTTCTACTCCCAGGTGCATTGTAAAGGTACAACAAAGATCCTTAGTTACCACGAAGATTCCCAGTTTCCACAAAGATTATAATTGTGTTCATCTAAGCCACAGGATCTCTGTTTTCTTATGCAGTTGAGTAGATGGTATAGTAATCCATTAAAAGTAGAGGTTGCCACACTGAGTGATTGCAAATACTTTAATTCAGCTGCCCCGTGTAGATCTATTCTGGATTACTGCAGCAGCCTTCTTGCCTGTGGTTGGACCCCTTCTCATCTTTTTCCCACCCTTAGAACAGTTGCAATACTCTCCTGCTTAAAATCCTCTTGTGGCTCCTCTTTGTCCATTAATAAAATTCAAACTCCTTTTATCCTTAATGTCATATATAAAACCTTCAAGATGTACTCCTTACCTAACTCTAGCCTCATCTCTCTTTTTCCATGATATTCAGTTCTAGCAATATAGACCTTCTGGAATGCTAATGTTTACTTAATCTGTTTCCTCTTCTGGAATTCTAGCTGTTCCTCTAATGTACACCTACTGGTCCTTCAGAACTCAAAAATTAGGTTCTCCTCACTTAAGTTCTTTGTCTGGACTCCATCCTTCAAAAAAACAAAATCTTCAAGACTCTGTTAGTTGCTTCTCTTATGTGCTGTCATAACATCTGTTCCAGTACTTACTGCACTATGGAGAGTGTGCTTTCATTAGCCTATTCTAAATTTTCTTGACCACAGTCCACAGTAACCTAACAACTATATAAACACATTCATTCTCTCTCTCTCTCTTTCTCTTTTTAAAAGGCTTTTATAGGCCTTTATCAGAAGTTCCCAAACTTTCTCAATTCATGACACCCTTATTATATCAGTAATTTTTCCACAGTGTCCCTAGGTGAAAGGAAACACTTCAACAGTTTAATTTATTAAATAGGTCCAAACAGCTTAATAAGTATTTATCTCCTAACAACTCAGCAGCTATTTGAAAAGATAATATACATAAACTAAATAACTTTCATTCCTAACAGCATAGTACTGTATTATATGTACCATGGTTTTTTTACCTAATGTCCTACTTGGACATTAAAGTAATTTCCAGTATTTTGCAATTACAAATGATGCTACAGTGAAAAACTTTGTGTACATGTATTTTTATATTGTTGGAGGTGTATCTTCAGGATAAATGCATGTATAGATTTGTTAAGATAGTGCCAAATTCCTGTCCCTATGGAGTTGTACTATTTTGCATTCCCACCAGCAGTGTACGAGAGTAGAGTGCTTGTTTCCCCGCAGCCTCACCAGCAGAGTGTTTTATTAGCTTTTGAATTTCTGCCAATCTAATGGGTAAGAAATGGTATCTCAGCATAGTTTTCATTTGTGTTTCTCTTATTACAAGTGAATTCAATGTGTTTTCATATGTTTAAGGGCCATTTTAGCATTTCTTTTTATTGTTTATATTATTTGCCCACTTTCTATGTGATTTTTGGTCTTTTTTTCCCCTCAGCTTTTAAAAGATCTTTGTATTTAAGAATATTAGCTGTTTAATATATGTTGCAAATATTTTTGCCCAGCCATCTTTTTGGCATTGCTTGTGGAGTTTTTTGCCATGCAAGAGTTTGTTTTCGCGTAGACAAATATATTAAATATATTGTATCTGGAGTTTTAGTTGTATTTAGAAAGCCTTTCCTTATCCAGGTTATAGAGGAATTTATACATGCTTTCTTCTACTACTCCCATAATTTTATTTTTCACATTTATTTCCATTTTGATTATATTTCTGTATTTGGTGTGAGGAATGGATCTAATTTTATCTTTTTCCAAGTGACTATCCAGTTGTCTCAATACATTTATTTAAAGAAAAAAAACTTTGCCCTTTTGTCATATACTACATTTCTGTATGTAGTTAGGTATATTTTATTCTGTTGGATTGTCTGACCATTCATGCACCAGTACCACACCATTTTAATCATAGAGGCTTTGTAGTATGTTTCAATATCTGGTAGGGCTAATCCGACATTATAGCTCTTCCTCTTCAGTGTTTTCCTTGCTCTTCTTGCATATTTTATTTTTCCATATGAACTTAACATCAGTTTGTCTAACTTTGTTAAAAATGTCATTGCTATTTTTATTGGGATCACATTAAACTTATGATTTAACTTACAGAGAACGGATATCTTGATGATATTGAGACATCTTAACCTAAAACAAACAATGTCTTTTCATTTTCTTAAGTCTGCTTTTGTGTCTTTGAGGAATGGGTTATAGTTTTCGTCACATAGCTTTTGAGCATTTCCTGTTAAGCTTATTCCTAGGTATTTTATCTTGTTGCCATTATAAATATTTTTTTTTCAATTATTTTTCTTTCAATGTCTTATAACTGGTTATTATTCATGTATATGAATATTGTTGATTTCTGTATGTTTTCCTGCTACCTTGCCAAATTCTTAAGTTACTTTTATCATTGCTTTTCTTACTTTCCAGATATACTATCATGTCATCTGTAAATAGAGGGTTTTTCCCCCTTCTTTTCCAATGTTTATGCCTTTAACTATTTATCTTATTGAATTGCATTGACTGATATCTCTAGAACAATGTTAAATAGCAATGTAATAGTGTCTTTAATAGAGATACTGATTGCTCTATTGTATTATCTTCACTGTAGATATACAAATGAATGCATTTGTACCTAAACATTAATTTAGCTATGTATTAATATATGCCTTTTAAGAGTTGAATGTAGTCCTTCACTGTTTAAGAGATACTTAATGGAGACAGATGTGATGAGAGGCAGGAAAGGTTGACTTTCTTAGTGGGTGGTAGCAGAATATACTGATGAGCAAGGTAAGGACTATTCTGTGGTTTCCTAGTTCATATAACCAGTCCTGAGTTTTCTTCCTGCTTCTCTGCACAGTTCTTCTGGATTTTATTGTGGTCTTCACCCAGCCAGTCATGGATGCCACAGAGAGACCTCCTTTTCCCTTCTAGGCTAACGCTGTCAAAAGTCTATGAAAATCTGGGGGTTCCCTTCTTGGTTTTCACAGTCTTAAGTGGTTTCTATGCTTTGCAGATAAATAAGGCTCACTTTGTATTGATATGTGCTGTCTTGGGTCCTTGGGTCTCTAGGTTATATGTATGGCAAGGCAGATTTGTGATTAGATAAGTTTATCCATAGGGGGCGCCTAGAGTACATAGATGTGTGGTGGTTCTATACAAGTTTGTAGGGCCTAGGAGATCTGGCTTTGAGGCACTTCTTTCTCCGGATTTTATTTATGTGCACTCAGTCCTCTGGCTGGAATGATGTATTGGTGTGAAATCAGGTGTTGGCCTGGCATCCTGCACACATTCCATCCACATGGCCATGATGAACACACATCAGTGCTCAGTCTCCCAGAGTTCTGGAGAGTGTTTTCATTTCACTGTCATCTAATTCATCCAGAAATTCAAGTAGCATATTTTCTGTAGATGCTTATAATTTCAAGGTTATCTGTGTTCACGTGTGAACTCTCAGTCCCATATCCTATTGTCTATCTCTGTCATGCTAATGTTTCCTCTCCCAGGAATGCTGGGTGATGGGTTATTTATTAATTTCTTGTCCCATATGCAAAGTAGCTTCTCCCTAGAACTTCCTACAACTCTCAGTCCATGTCCTGTTGTCCATCTTTGCTGTCCCTGCAGTGCTGGTAGGTGGTGAATGAGGAGCTCTCATTCACCAGGTGAGCACTCTTGGTCCATGCCCACTGTCCATCCCCATGTTTTCTGTGACCTATGTAGCCTTTTTGTCTCTGGGTCTTATTGGCTCACTAGCACAAAATTCAGACTTGGAAGGACAGCGTTTGGGAATTTTCTGCTGTAAAGATCCTCAGATCTTCAGCTACCTTGACGGCATGCTTGGGCAAGAGGGTGATCTTTTCTGTTCTCTCTTTTTTTGTCCTACTCCCTCTCCCCTCACCTTTTTAGTCTGAGGGAAATCTGTCTCCCCTCATCTTTTTGCCGAAGACATTTATTCTGTGACAGAAAATCCTCATCCCCTGAGGTCTTAGGTTTCTGGGACACCAGCCCAGAACCCACCAGCCCAGCCTAGTCACTTAATGCTTGGATAATTGGTAACTTTCCCTCTACCCTATTAATCTCCAAGGTCTCCCTATTTCCTGTGTCTAAACACTACAACTAATTCTGTATGCCTATTACTTCATTTATTCCTATTTGCTGCTGCTTGTTTTCAGTAGCTTTCTTAGTCCCTAAGAGTAAAACAAAACTGGATCATTTGCTCTGCTTATCTCTTCTTTTGCTTTGGTTCAGCTCATTTTTTTTTTTTTTTTTTTTTTTTGAGACAGAGTCTCACTGTGTTGCCCGGGCTAGAGTGAGTGCCATGGCGTCAGCCTAGCTCACAGCAACCTCACATTCCTGGGCTCAAGCGATCCTCCTGCCTCAGCCTCCCGAGTAGCTGGGACTACAGGCACACACCACCATGCCCTGCTAATTTTTTCTATATATTTTTAGTTGTCCGGCTAATTTCTTTCTGTTTTTAGTAGAGACAGGGTCTCGCTCTTGCTCAGGCTGGTTTCGAACTCCTGAGCTCAAACAATCCGCCTGCCTCAGCCTCCCAGAGTGCTAGGATTACAGGCGTGAGCCACCGCGCCTGGCCTGGTTCAGTTCATTTCTTTGTTTTGTTTTGTTAAAGTTTATATTTATCAGATTACAACTGTTTGATTTTTTTTGTACATTCATTGGTCATTTATATTTCTTAGTCTATGAATTGTCTTTTTATATCCCTTGCTTGCTTATTTATTTATTTATTTATCGCAGTGGGGACCTGAATCTTGTTTATAATAACAGGTTCATTGAGATAATTCATGTACCGTAAAATTCACCCTTTAAAAAAAGTGTGCAATTTAGTGGTTTTTAACATAGTCATAGAGTTGTGCAACCGTCAACACTATGTAATTCTGGAATATTTTCATTACCCCACAAAAGAAAGCCATGCTTAGTATCCATCACTCCTGATTTTTTTCCACAGCCCATGGCTGCTTCTTCAGCCTCTGGCTACTACTAGTCTACTTCCTGTCTCTACAGATTTGCCTAGGGACATTTTTGGATTCCGTAAATGGAATCATAATGATATGTGGTCTTTTGTGTCTGGCAGCTTTCATTTAACATAATGTTTTCCAAGTCCCTCCGTGTTGTAGCATGTAGCAATACTTCATTTGCTTTTATGTCTGAATAGTGTTCTGTTGTATGGATATGCCACATTTTGTTTATCCATTCACCAGTGAAAAGACTTGTGGGTGTTGTCATTTTTTTTTTTTTTTTTTTGAGACAGAGTCTCACTGTGTTGCCCGGGCTAGAGTGAGTGCCATGGCGTCAGCCTAGCTCACAGCAACCTCACATTCCTGGGCTCAAGCGATCCTCCTGCCTCAGCCTCCCGAGTAGCTGGGACTACAGGCATGCGCCACCATGCCCGGCTAGTTTTTTCTATATATTTTTAGTTGTCCGATTAATTTCTTTCTATTCTTAGTAGAGACGGGGTCTCGCTCTTGCTCAGGCTGGTTTCAAACTCCTGAGCTCAAACAATCCGCCCGCCTCACCCTCCCGGAGAGCTAGGATTACAGGCGTGAGCCACCGGGCCTGGCCGGGGTGTTGTCACTTTTGAGCTTATGTTGAATAACGCTGCCATGAACACTGATGTACATGTTTTTGCACAGACACATGTTTTCATTACCCTTGGATAAATATACCTAGGAGTGGAATTGCTGGATCATATGATAACTCTACGCTTAACATTTTGAGGACCTGCCAGACTGTTTTCCAAAGCAGCTGCACAATTTTACATTCCTAGTAGCAGTGTTGTGAGGGTTCCCAGGTTTTTCACATCTTCACCAACACTTGTTACTGCCCATCTTTTTGATTATAGCCATTCTAGTGAGTATGATTTCTGTCTTTGTCCAAGCTCTTCTCTGTGTGTACAAAGTAATCTACATCTTCACATATCATGTCTTTTTCTTCTTAGATATCTTAGTTTGAGGTACAGTGCTAAGAATGCTTTCTTTATTTTAAAAACTGTAGATGGGACTTTTTGAGTTTCCAGGTGAACTTCCTCATTAATAAGATTTCTGTTTTACAATAGTGTTTGATGAGTTTCAAGCTGTTAAAACTTTAAATTGTTAAAAGCACACTGTTACAAGTGTGGCATAGCAAGTAGTAAGACAAAATGTCTGAGTTAGAGTTATGCAGTTTATAACGAATTATTTATAATGAACATTGACAACGTCTGTAAGTGAATTGTTAGTGCAGTGTTGACTACAAAATTGAGGCACCCCAATTATAGTGAAAGTAACCAAAAATGATGCTAGGTTTAATCCTATGTTTCTGTTCCCTATTAACAGGAAGATACAAAGTGTGACTACATTTTTTCAAAATGGAAATTTTGTGCTTTTGTATACATGATCTCGTTTGATCTTTGTATCAGCCAAGAGATATAGATGGGATGGATGTTCTTCCGTATGGGAAAATTTATTGCCCTTCATTCAACAATGTTTTTTTGGACAGACCTATAAACTTAAAGATTTCAGCACCAACTGATAACTATGTTGCTTTGACTTAAATGATATTTCAAAAAGTATTTGTTGGCCAGGCATGGTGGCTCACACCTGTAATCCTAGCACTCTGGGAGGCCGAGGTGGTTGGGTCGTTTGAGCTAAGGAGTTCAAGACCAGCCTGTGCAAGAGCAAGACCTCGTCTCTACTAAAAATAGAAAGAAATTAGCCGGACAACTAAAAATATATAGAAAAAAATTAGCCGGCCATGGTGGCACGTGCCTGTAGTCCCAGCTACCCAGGAGGCTGAGGCAAAAGGATTGCTTGAGTCCAGGAGTTTGAGGTTGCTGTGAGCTAGGCTGATGCCATGGCACTCTAGTCCGGACAACAGAGTGAGACTCTGTCTCAAAAAAAAAAAAAAAAAAGTATTTGTTAAAAATATCATTTTCATAAAGCTTTAACAAGTTTAGTCTCTGCATAACTATTTTATACTTTTAGTTCCCATTTGTTCCTTCTCCTAGTTTCTTTTTTTTTTCTGTCCACACTTGTCTTTGTGTGGACATAATGGTTTAATTTCTTATGGATATATTCCTAGGAGTGTGATTGTTGGGTTGTATGATACAGTTGTGTTTAACTTTTTAAAAAACGACCAAACTGTTTTCCAAAGTGGCCGCACATTATTTTGCATCCCCACCAGCAATGTTTGTGGGCTCGTGTTTCTCTGCACCTTTACCAACAGTTAATGAGTCCTCACTTAACATCGTGGATAGGTGCTTAGAAAGTGTGACTTTAAAGCGAAACCAATTTTACCGTAGCTTAATTGATACAAACGACTTAGATATGCCAGTGAACCTAATGTGTACATCTTTGGGATATGGGAGGAAACTGGAGGACCCAGAGAAAACCCATGTGGATATGGGGGAACGTGCAAACCACACAGATGGTGCTCCCTGCCAGGAATCATTTTTTTTTTCCTTATCAATGTTAAAACAAAACTGATATTTGTTATTTGAAGACCTGCTGTAGTCTTTTTGTTGTTTTGTATTATACCATTCTAGTGGGTATGAAATGGTATCTCATTGTGGTTTTAATTTGCATTACCCTAATGACTAATGTTCAATCAGCATATTTTCTTGTGTTTATTAGCCATTCATATATCTTTGATAACATGTCTAATCAAATCTTTTTCTCATTTCTTTTTAAATTTGGTTATTTGTCTTCTCGATATAGAGTTGAAGAGTTCTTTGTGTATCTGGATACAAATATTTCATCAGATATATGTGATTGGTAAATATTTTCTCCCAGAGAGTGTTGGGGTTTTTTTGTAATGATGTTAACCATGAGCTTTGCTTAATCCTTTCTAATTTGCTATAGGGCTTTTTTGGAGGGTTGGAATAAAAAGCTAAACCTTTTGTTCTTAATTATTCCACATGTCCAGTATTGAAACAGAGTCAGTGATTAAAAACTAGAATAGTCACCTTTGTCTTCATTCTACAAGTAAGCAGTGAGACACTCTTCCCCGTTGAACCCTGAGAGGCAAATAATCAGACTATGGGTATCAGGACTCTCTCAGTTGTAAGAGCCAGAAATCCAGTTCAGCAAACCAGATACTTGAGATTTTTCTCTCCCTTCCTCTGCTTCCTTTTTCATTTTACCGGCAGACTCTCTTCATGTGGTCAGGAAGATGGATGCCTTCATCTCCAGATTCAGTTCTTCTCAGCTCAGCAGGAAGGAATGGAGTACTCTGTCTAGCCTGGGTCTCTTACCTTGCTTCTGAGCTCAGGAGGGAGAGCATCGTGATTTAGTCCTGTTGTAGTGGAGTGAGGAGAGGGTGGTTCCCTGTAGAGGAAGGGGTGCTGGCCAGACAGTTCATATATCTGCTTTTTTAGCAATGTTATATCATTTTGCCTACTTTTATGAGATTAAATCAAAAGTAATATATATTTTTGCTTAATATTTGGAGTATTTGAAAAAATGTTTGTTATCTAATTTTAACTATAAATCAGGCTTTACTAATAGCACTCATTTCTTATCTAAACAAACACATGTGATACTTGTGTACCTCCCAAGGAGGTGAGAGGACCTACATTAACAAGGATAACGACTTGGTAATAGTGGCTGGACCCTTCCCCCTTCTCATGGACATTGTTTTATGTATTAATAGTTTTCTTTAGCTCTCCGAGTGGGGGTTATATCCAACTGTCTTGGAGTGTCTACATTCCTACAGATTGCTGAAATCAATTTTTTATAATTGGTTTGCTTCCCCTCCGCATTCATATATTTGGATTCTTAAGCTCTGTCAGTGTCCATATGTTATATGATTCATTTTTGAAGTGATTTTTTTGAAAAGTAAGGATAGTTTCCAGTTCCTTTTTATGATATTGGGTGTATGGTGATGGTGCTCTTAATGTAGTTGTTGTATTTTCCTGCTCATAAATGGAAATAATTTTTATCACTTGAAGTTCTTCTTATCTAAACCCTTGTAAGTGGTATTTGTTCGTGTAGTTGTACAGATAACTGTGGATACTGTGTGGATCTTGCATTTCTTCCATATAGTACTCTTCAGGATTTATTTTCAGTGTGAAAATTGAATGCAAAAATGAAAACTTTTGGTTTTCGATTATCTGTATAAAATATGTCATCTGTCAGATTTGGAACAGACCTTAAAATGGTATCTAGTATATTCTTCCGCCTAAAGGTCACCTCTACCCATTTTAGTTCTTGGTTGGGATAGACCTCTGTAACAAAAGACAAACAAGTTTCACAGTAGACAAACCCGTACATTTTATTAACATGCACAGCACAGCATGTGAGAGAAATCTCACTGAAAAGTAACTCAGAGCAGTGGCTTAGAACTCTGGCTTATATACCATCAGTTTGTGGATAAATGACAGGACAAAGGGAAGGGTTTTAGTCTTCCAAGTGCCAGAAACTGTGGGAAGATAAAATATACAGAGGAAACCAGAGAAGATTTGTTTGCAGATTGCTCTGGGCTGATAAGCATCTAGAGTTGTCTCCAGTAAAGGAGAATTTATAGCCTGTCTTTAGGCAGATAACGGGGAGGATAGAGCTTTTCTGGTTTGCAACCTCTCAGTTGCCTTCAGCTCAAAATAATTTTCTATGTCAGAGTGTCATATTTTGGGGGTGACATTCTGATTTCCTTCACACCCTTTACAAAAATCCCCTAAAAACTATCTAGCCACTAGCTATTAAATCCTTTTAGTGATATAGTGGAAATCTGCTTCATGTTGGATTTTTAAATTTAAAAATCTGTTCTTGTTTTGAACTGAAGTCTATTGGCTTGTGACTTTTCTTTGTTCTTTGTTTTGCTATTTAGAGCAGCACTTAGTATACATGTATTTTTGAGCATTTGTTAAACAGTGCACCTGTTGACAGAATTGACAGTAGTCATTTTGCATAAACCTTTCTTCAAATGATTGAAGCTGGCAGTCAGAAAAGTCCCCTGCTGGCTTCCCAAGTGGTCTGCTTATTTCTTTAAGTTAGTTTCTAACCATCCTGATCACAAGCTTCTAAAAATAATTCAGTAATGTTCACTTACTTGGAGCTCAAATTTTACAGCTTAAATGTGAAATACCCTTGAAGAAGGAATAGAAAATTTTTAAGATCTGTAGATTTCTTTCTGTGGCCTGCCCCTGACCTAAGCGATTTCAAATTCATTATTTCCTTTTAATCATCCAGACACAACCCCGTGAAATAGAAAATGAGGAAATTAAGATCGTACCATTAAGATTAGGAAGTAAGCCTGGGTGTGGTGGCTCTCGCCTGTCATCCTAGCACTCTGGGAGGCCAAGACTGGTGGATCATTTGAGCTGAGGAGTTCGAGACCAGCCTGAGCAAGAGCGAGACCCCGTCTCTACCAAAAATAGAAAGAAATTAATCGGACAGCTAAAAATATATAGAAAAAATTAGCCAGGCGCATGCCTGTAATTCTAGCTACTCGGGAGGCTGAGGCAGAAGGATTGCTTGAGCCCAGGAGTTTGAGGTTGCTGTGAGCTAGGCTGAC
>NW_012150186.1:2706328-2737268 GCF_000956105.1 Propithecus coquereli | reverse complement strand
GCTTGAGCCCAGGAGTTTGAGGTTGCTGTGAGCTAGGCTGACACCACGGCACTCTAGCCCGGGCAACAGAGTGAGACTCTGTCTCAAAAAAAAAAAAATTAGGAAGTAAAGTTAAAACAAAACAACAATACTTTTGAGCATCCAAAGTAGAAATGCCAAGGTCCTAGCACTACAGGCTGTTAAACATTTGATGCTCAAGAGAATAATTAGGCCATCATGCAGAGCCTACTACTTACTCTTACTTTATACCTAATAATAACCCTGGTAGTTTGCTGCTAAACAATTGTTAGGGGTGAGAGGATGCTGCTAAAGGTGGGCTCATAGGCACTAGTGATCAGTGAGGGACAACTACGAAAGGAAGAGGCAGAAAGACTATACAGTGCTGATAAGAGAATTCACAGTTCCACGTTCTAGGGCTATTGAATCCAAGGAAAACTGCTCTGAATTCATAATAGCCTCTGAGAACAGGGTTGTAGTCAGTCCTAATGATTCTGGGACATTAAGAAATTTTTTAAAAATTATTCAGTTAAATTGAGGAATTCGTAAGAAAATCTGAACTCAAAATCTTTGATGAATACAAAAAACCCTATTCTACTTGAGTACTACTTCTGGTGGCTAAATTGTTTCTCATTGATTATGGTCTTGTTGGGAAATTCCCGTGATTATTATTTTTTTAATGTGTGTATGTTAAGAGTTAAGTACAAAAAGGCACTCGGTGTATAGTAGGTATTCATACTCACCAGTGCTTATTTTGAGAGGTAATCTATACAGTTAGAATTTATCATTTCTTGTAACCTTGGTGCATTACCAGTGTTTTCCCATGGTTTATCCCAGCTTGACTTCCCTTTGTGTCAGAGCATATCCTGATCCACTTCCCCTGCTATCAGTTGTTAAGTATTTAAAGACTGTTATTATTAACCAAAATGAAACATAGTGTAATTTTTCATATAAAAATGTATGCCAGTACTTATAAAATTATCTAGTTAACAATTCAAAACTAGATTTGGAAATAAATGAGTAAGATTGTATTATTCCAGAAATGCTTTAATTTTCATCCTTCATCTCATTTTTCTCCAAACCCCAGCTATTCATTTGGTTGGTCTTTTGCGATAAATAGTCAAATAGAGTAGCCCTTTATTATTATGGATTTAAATTGTACCTAATTTTATTACATCTTTAAATCTTTGATACACATATTGACAATTTGTTCTTCAACAAAAAAAATTAGTTAAAATGTATAGTCCAGAATATTTATGGTGTTTTTTTTTATTGTTTAAAACCCAGAAATAATCCTTGTCAGAGCATCACTACCATTGAGACTATAAAATAGGAAGCTTATCTGTGCTTTTAGTCAAATTTTAGTAACTTCATGCTAAAAACAGTTTTGTTGTGCAGTTTAAAATCCATGTTATCACTTGACAGATTTGTGCAAAATGTAGGAAACTCAAATTCTGCTTATAAACTACATTTCCCCCTTTCTTTACATCAATGGATCGGAGATATGATGCAACCAGACTTTTCGATGACTTTCCTAGACCTTAACAGTATGAAGTGCTCTTTGGTTTAAAATATTGCTACTATAATTGTAACATTATTTGGGTTCCGAACTGAATACTCATTTTTTTAAATGATTTAATGTCAGTATGAAATATCACTTACATTAAAATGCTTGGAACAAGGGGAAACAACAGCAGGTTTCCTTTTGTAGCTTATTTTTGTTATATTAGTCAATACATGTATTTTGTAAATTCTGTGTCACAGTGCAGGAGTGTTCAGAAAGAACATTCCCTTTTATGGCAGTCATATGAAAGTAATTTTAAGATGCAGGTTGTTACTGATGTGTGTTTTCTTTGTTCTTAAACTGTGATGCATTGGCAATTGTGGCTTCATAAATAAAATGAGAAAGGAAAGAATGATAGTAATTGCGGGCTTTTTTCTCTAGAAAGTATAGTTTATTTTTTCTTTAACATTTGAAGCTGTAAGAAGTCCATTTATATTGTCAGTAGAGTGTAAAGTTTTGAACAGAAGCATGGCACCTTTTGGGGGAAACAGTATGGTATAGTAACATGAGCATAGATCTTGTTTAATAAAAGGTTTCTCCAATGAATAGACAGCCACTCTGTGCCAGGCACTGTGCTAGACACATAAGAGGGAGGACAGGCAGTTAACCTAGGCGTGAGAAATAGGGAAAGCTTTCCAGAAGCGACCTCAGGAAGACAAGTAGTAGTTTGATAAAGGAGATGCATCAGGTTGACTTGGACATGGAGTGTTCAAAACTGGGAAATAAAATTCATGCCATGAGTGCAGAGCAAGAGTGGCATATTCCTAAGGTGTAAGGGCGGGGGGGAGGGAAAAGAGCCTGAAAGTAGAGGGTTGGGAGGGTTGTAGACAGATCCTCAAGCACCTTATCTTGGATCATTGGGGAGCCATTGAAAAAATCTAAGCAGCAGTAGATAAGGTTTGCTTTTAAACTGGCTTTTTTTGACTGTGCTCTACTGCAGTGCTCCTGAAATTACCTCTGTTGAAGGACCATCTTTTAAATTTTCAATATGTGGCAGACTGATACTTTTGTAAAATACAACAAAAATTAATTACTGGAAGAATGAAATATTAAAAAGACAGAAAACAAGTCCACTTTTTAATTAGATTGAATGGCCATAAAATTACTCTAAGTTCCTCTGTGAAAGTTTCTGTGTACTCTCAAATTCGTTCTCTCCTAGTCATAAAGTAGTTCACTTCGAGTACCTCTGCTACAGAGCAATAATCTCTTTTTGGTCATGGATGCTGCCACTACAGAACTCTAGAACCTCCCCTGTGTATATTTACTTTTGAGCCGTACCCATGTACTGCTGTGCAGTTATATCATGTCCATTATAGACCGTAAAATATAAATTAGAAAATAATGGGAGGTTAGATAAGCTATTGTAAATTTTAAAATTTTATTTTTTTGTTTTAGAAGAAATTTCTGTATTTCATTTTTTTGTTTGTTTTTGAGACAGAGTCTGGCTCTGTTGCCCTGGCTAGAGTGCTGTGGCATCAGCCTAGCTCACAGCAACCTCAAACTCCTGGGCTCAAGCGATCCTCCTGCCTCAGCCTCCTGAGTAGCTGGGATTACAGACATGCGCCACCATGCCTGGCTAATTTTTTCTATATATATATTTTTAGTTGTCCACATAATTTCTTTCTAGTTTTAGTAGAGACGGGGTCTCGCTCTTGCTCAGGCTGGTCTCAAACTCCTGACCTTGAGCGATCCACCCGGTCTCGGCCTCCTAAAGTGCTAGGATTACAGGCGTGAGCCACCGCACCTGGCCTGTATTTCATTTTTATAGAACTTTGTTCTATAGTTTTTTCTTTTTTTACTGAAAGACAACAGACGGGAAAATTTTAATAGTGTAAAAATAATGTGTTGGCACTAAACATTGTATAGTGACAGCAGTGTAGTTCAATATGCTTTATTGTAACTTTTGAAAGTATTGGTTCATTCATACAACAAATAATTATCTAGGCCCTCTTCCAGGTGCTGGAAATACTGGAGAGCGTAAAATATAGGAAAATCTCTGCTTATGTGGCGCCTTCATTCTAGTGCAGGTTAATGCTTTGTGATATGGTGATTCAAAGGCCTGGTTTTAGGTTCAGTCTATTATGTATTTTAATGACTATCATAGTTGAAATAGATGTCATGTAAAGATACATCGATCAAAATGGGAGAATTGTGTTTTGGGCTGGGTTTCCTTAATAATAATAATCCTCAGTTTTGACTTTCGCTGAACAATGAAGTCCAGATCTTTGATGAAATTTGGCTTGCTAATTTCCATTTTCCCTGAGGTCAATCAGTTCTTAAAAACTGATCATATGTGCTCCTCTTTTGTTTTGTATTTCTAAGAAATGTATTCAAAATCGAGTGAAACTGTAGATTTCAAACAAGTTAAAAATCAATTTTCAAGTTGGTTTTCAGGTAAGATTATTTTCAAAGGGGGCGCATTTTACACATTTACAGTAGACAAAGCTTGTCAACTCCTATCCACTGCGTTAATTACTGTAGGTTTATAGGAAGTCTTGCTACTTAGTAGAATAGGGGTCAGCAAACATTTTCTTAAAGGGCCAAATAGTAAATGTGTTAGGCTTTGCAGGCCATGTGCTCTCTGTTGCAACCACTCAGTTCAGCTACTGTAACTAGAAAGCAGCCATAGACAATACAAAAACAAATAGGGGTGCCTATGTCCCAGAAAAACTTTATTTATAAAAACAGGTAGCCTAGTTTGCCAACCTCTGCTTACTCTGATGTGTTCTTCAAGATTGTCTTAAATGTTCTTGCTTTTAGTGTTTACATGCAAATTTTAAAATCAACTTACCAATTTCTACGAAAAACCCTGCTGGAGTTTTTATTGGGATTGCATTGAATCTATAGGTAAATCTGGGGAGATTGACATTTTTGCAATAATGAGTGTTCCAGTCCATAAACATGACCTAAAGTGTTATTTAGGTCTTCGTTAAGTTTCCTCAGCAATGGTTTATGGTTTTCTGTGTAAAGTTCTCTGCAGTAACCATTCTCCAAAAGATAATTTGCCTCTTTGTGTTCACAGTGTTGTATGGTTCCTCTCACAATGAATAAGGCTGACCTATGGAATCCAAAGGATATTTGTGAAATGACATTGTATGACTTCCAAGGCTAGGTCATAAAAGCCATTGTGGCTTCTGCCTTGTTTTCTTGGATCACTTAGTCTGAAGGAAGCCAGCTGTCATGTTAGAAGGACATTCTATTAAATAGCAGCCCAGTGGAGAGGCTCACATGGTGAGGAACTGAGGTCTCCTGCCAACAGCCACATGAGCGAGATGTCTTGAAAGCAGATCCTCCTGGGATAATATATATGACTCTTGAATAACGCAGGCTGATATGATGGTGTCCTGAATTGCATCAAGGGGATTGAGAAAAGCAGATTGAAAAACTAAGGAGATGGAATATGTATGATTTGGGATTGATTGCACATGAAGAGTTAGCGAGGTGGCATCAAGAGTAGCTCCAGTGGGGTACGGTGGCTCACACCTGTAATCCTAGCACTTTGGGAGGCTAAGACAGGAGAATTGCTTGAGGCCAGGAGTTCGAGACCAGCCTGAGCAAGAGTGAGGCCCTATCTCTAAAAAAAATAGAAAAATTAGCTGGGTGTGGTGGCACATGCCTGTAGTCCCAGCTACTTGGAAAGCTGAGGCGGGAGGATCGCTTGAGCCCAGGAGTTTGAGGTTGTAGTGAGCTATGATGAGGCTATTGCACTCCAGCCAGGGAGACAGAGCAAGACCCTGTCTCAAAAAAAAAAAAAGTAATGCCAAAGTTTCTGGTGTAGGTACCTGAGCCTGAGTGAACCATTCATTGAAATGGGAAATGTAGGAGAAATAACAGGTTGTTTTAATTATTTTGAGTTTGAATTGTCTGTGAATATCCAAGTACATACAAGCAGTAGCAGTTGGAAACAGGTGTGATCTATTCACATCTCCACTCAGCTGACCATTGATACTGAATTTTGGGGCAAGATACATAATCACTAGTGTTGTCTTATGTCCTATTTTTTTCATCCGTCTGATGTCCATCTTACAGATCATTTTGATAAAAACTATAAAATATTAAAAGACAGGCATTTATTTACAAATTTTAACTTCCTTTTTAAAAATTATCAGGAATATCCTAAGTTTATATTGAGAAATATAACTGAGTATTCCTGTTAGCTTCAGGTATTATGGTACATTGGAAATAATGTAAGTTTGGAGTTCATAGCCTTGTATGTGAATTCCAGTGTAGACATTTATTAGCTGTGTAACCTTGGAAATGTTTGCAATGGACTGTTTATATCCCACCAAAATTCATATGTTGAAATCCTAGAGCCCAAGGTAGTAGTATTAGGAGTTGGGGCCTTTAGGAGGCAATTAGGTCATGAGGGAGGAACTCTCATGAATGAGATTGGTGCTGTTACAAAAAAGGTCCCAGAGAGGTCCCTTGCCCCTTCCACCATGTGAAGTTACAGTGAGAAGACAGCCGTCTAGGAGGAAGTGGGCCTTCAGTTGACACCAAATCTGCCAGCACCTTGATCTTGGACTTCCCAGCCTCCAGAACTGTAAGAAATATATTTCTGTTGTTTGTAAACCACCCACTCTATAGTACTTTGTTACAGCAGCCCAAATGGAATATGGCAATGTTATATAACTTGAGGGGGGTGGCAATTATAAAAATATATATATATGAAGAAAGAATGAAAATTTCTACCTACTTTCTTGGGTTATTGTTAGTGACTGAGAGATAACTTTTTAAAGTATCCAGCGTAAAGTCTTGGACATTTTAAGCCCTTAAATAGGTGTTTCACCAACTTGTCAGTTGGTATTACACTTCTATACAGGATGACAATTCTTTTTAGGAAGTCAAATTTATACTTCCCAATCAACACCTCTTTATGGAAGCTGTTATGTAAGCCTTTGAAGTCATTTACAAAATTTTGAAAATTTTTAGATTTAAAAAGGTCTGGGCCCTGGGTTTAGTTCTCTGATCTTACAGATCTGAAAACCATGGATGGTCTTTAGAGGTTTGTAAGTGGCAGAAAACCAAAATCTTTAGAGGCTAGTAAGTAGTAGAACCTAGGTCTATTGACTCATATTCTAGTCCTCTTTTTGCTATAATGTGTACTCAGGCACTGTCCAGGATGATGGCAATATAACAGTAAATTTACTAGACAAAATCCCTGTCCTCATGGATTTACATTCTATAGAGAGGATTCCTAAAGGACATGAAGGAGTGAGCCATGTCTTTATCTTCCAGGAGAAGGAATGACAGAATGGCAAAATAATTTAGGACCATTATAAGGCTTTTATTCCCAGTGTTTCTCAGTGATATGGAAGGTCATCTTAGGAGTGGCTATATTTTGAGGGTAGAGCTGACAAAATTTACCAGCAGATCAGCTGTGGGCTGTGAAAGAAAGTTAAGAATGACTCCAAGGGTTTTGGCCTGAGAAACCTGAGGAATGGAATTGTCATTTACTGATAGAGGGAAGGCTAAGAGAGAGGACAGTTTGGGTAGGTGAATAAGAGTTGAATTTTGGACAGTTTGGAGTTTAGACAGTTAAGTTAAAGGTGCCTATTAGACAACTAGTTTTAGGTGTTAAAAAGGCAGTTGAATATGAATCTAGTGTTCAGGGAGAAATGAAGTCTGGAGGTATAAATTTGGGTGTCATTCCCCATATAGATGGTATGCTGAGTACAATGGTTTGAATGTTTGTGTCTCCTCCAAAATTCATGTTGAAACTTAATCCCCAATACAACAGTAATAAAAGATGGTCCCTTTGGGAGGTGTTCAGGCCATGAGGGCAGAGCCCTCATGAAGGGGATTAGTGACTTTATAAAAGGGCTTGAGAAAACTAACTAGGCCCCTTTTTGCTTTTCTGCTGTTGCATGTGAGGACACAGCATTTGTCCCCTTTTTCCCTTTTGTCCTTTCCACCACATGAGGACCACAGTGTTAGTCCCCACTGGAGGATGCAGCAACAGGGTGTCATCTTGAAGCAGAGAGCAACCCTCACCAGACACGGAATCTGCTGGCACCTTGATTTGGATTTCCAGCTTCCACAACTGTGAGGAATAAATTTATGTTCTTTATAAATTTCCCAGTCTCAGATATTCTGTTATAATAGCACAAACAGCTTAAAACACTAAGTGTGATCATGAAGGGAGTAAGTGTAGATAGAAAAAAGAGATCTAAGCTAAATCATGAGGTCCACCAATATTTGGAATGAGGTGGATGGAAAAGGAACAGCCATAGAGATTTGTGAAAAACCAGCTGATTGTAGTATTGTGGAAATCAATCAAGCAAAGTGTTTTAATAAAGAGGGAATAATCATCTAGGTCAACTGCTACTAATAAGTGATGCATAGCGAAGATTGAAAATTGGCCATTGGATTTAGCAGTGTGGAGGTGTCCTTAACTAAAGCCTGATAAGAGTAGGCTTGGGAGAGGATAAGAGGAGCAAAGTCAGAGACAGTGGGTTTGAGAAACGGAAGTAGGGTTCAGAGGTTGTTTTGTCTTCTAAGATAGGAGGAAAAACATATTTAGATCCAGTAGGGAGAGAGACAAATTGATGCATTGAAAGGAGGGAGATTTTCTGGAGCAATGTCTGTTGAGTTGGCTAGAGGGAATGGGATCTCCTACATGAGTGGAGGCATCGTACGTACTAGGATCTTGATGGATTTTGCTTATAGCAGGGGTTGGCTCACCCCAGCTCTGGAGCCAAATTCAGCCTACTACCTGTTTCAAAATAAAGGTTTATTAGAACACAACCACACCGATTCATTTAGGTATTGTCTATGGCTGCTTTCAAAGTGTGGCGGCAGAGCAAGTAGGTCCTACAAAGAAGCCTAAAATATTTACTACAAAGAGTTTGTGAACCCTAGATTTGTAGTAATTTAAGAAAAGATAGGATGAAATTTAAGTGGGAGAGAGAACTGAACATTTTGAACAAGATATTCAAGTATCTTCTGGTTTTGGTCAAACTCTGAACCTTGAATTTGGAGCAAAATGATTTGCAGCCTGGGTACTTTTTTTAAGATGTGTTCTTGGAAGGGGCCATAATCCTGATAGCCATTGTCTTAGTCCATTTTGTGCTGCTGTAACAAAATACCACAGACTGGGTTATTTATAAAGAGTAAAAATTTCTTTCTCACAGCTCTAGAGGCTGAGACGTCCAAGATCAAGGTGCCAGCAGATTCAGTCTCTGGTTCCAAGATGGCACCTTGTTGCTATGTCCTCCAGAGAGGAGGAATGTTGCATCCTGACACAGCAGACGAGCAAGAGAGGGTGAGAAAGCAAGAAAGAGGGACAAACTCATCCTTTTATGATAGTATTAATCCCACTCATGAGGGTAGAGCCCTCATGGCCTAATCACCTCTTAAAGGTGCCACCTCTTAATCCTGTTACAATGGCGGGCTGGGTGCAGTGGCTGACGTCTGTAATCCTAGCACTTTGGGAGGCCAAGGCGGGAGGATTGCTTGAGTCCAGGAGTTCAAGACCAACCTGAGCAACATGAGACACCATCTCTACAAAAAAAAGAAAAATAATACTGTTACAATGGCAGTTAAATTTCAACATGAATTTTAGAGGGGACAAACATTCAAACCATAGCAGCCATTTTCCCTTCAAATACCAATTCATGCTAATAATTCACATATAAGTTCAGCAATAACACTAACTGTAGATATATGCTTTATAACATTTGTATTAGTTTTTAATAGGACTATAATAGGGCTACTGGGTTGAGGGTACATCAGCTTTTATTGGGTTCTCAAGGGGGACTGGAATATTCACATCCTTAGTTAATTTGCAAAAATAGTTCAGTAACTATAAACATATGTTACATAAATCTCTTGGGCCGCATATAAGAAGGAATATAGCAATTCTAATTGTCCTTCTAACTCCTAAACCTCATAATACCTATATAAGGTAAGAAGCAAGAACAGTTTTACAGAAGTTTGCTGCTTTCTATCGTGATTTTAGTAAAGGACTATCCTATAAGAAGACTAAATTTCTTTGTAGTCAAGTCTTATGTAACATTGATACGGTTGTATTAATTTATTAAGAAAACTGCATGGGCCGGGCACAGTAGTTCGTGCCTATAATCCTAGCACTCTGGGAGGCCAAGGTGGGAGGACTGCTTGAGCTCAGGAGTTCGAGACCAGCCTGAGCAAGAGCGAGACCCTGTCTCTACAAAAAAAATAGAAAAATTAGCCAATTGTCATGGCGCACGCCTGTAGTCCCAGCTACTTGGGAGGCTGTGGTAGGAGGATCACTTGAGCCCAGGAGTTTGAGGTTGGTGTGAGCTAGGCTGACGCCACTGCACTGTCCCCGGGGTGACAGAGTGAGACTCTGTCTCAAAAAAAAAAAAAAACTGCATGAAGTGTCAGCTCAACACAACAGAATTATCTCTGACAATTCCATTTTATTTTTTTCAGGGGCTTTTTTGAACATTAGTCTTGTAATAGCTAACTTAGCTTCTGAGACCAGTGCTTAATTTATTCATAATGCATAGTACATTGTACTTCCCAATAATATAACATAGCATTATAAGATGCAGGAGCAGTCTGGCTTGTCTGCTTTGCTAGTTCTCCCTTCCCTGACCATTCCTTCAAGCAGGGATTCTTAAATAGGGTTCCTATTCTTCCTGGGGGGAATATCTCTGAATTTTAACGGTACTGATTAACTATTCTCCAAAGTAATTATCAAGAGTAATTTCTTTTTCAAATGTGTATACACTAGTTATTTGCAGAGACTATACTTAGGTGCTGGGATTACAGAACTGAAAAAGACAGCTCTCTGCTATAGAAAAGCTCCCAGTAATTAATGTAGTGAGAAGCAATATTCGAAGTTATGTCCAGAATACTGTAGAACCACCAAGAAATTAGCCAGTCAGGTCTAGAGAGCAATTGAAAAGCAGGGAATGCTGCACAGAAGAGGTTCTGTTTAAACAACTTTCCTCATACTGAATGGGGAAAAGTTGAAAGTGTTTCCCTTAAGAACTGGAAGAAGACAAGGATGGATGCCCTCTGTCACCACTTCTATTCAGCATAGTACTGGAAAGCTAGAGCAATTAGGCAAGAGAAAAATAAAGGGCATCCAAATCAGGAAAGAGGAGGTCTAACTATCCGTGTTTGCCGATGATATGATCTTATGTATACAAAACCCTAAAGACTCCACCAAAAGACTCCTAGAACTTACAAATAAATCCAGTAAAGTCTCAGGTTACAAAATTAATGTACACAAATCAGTAACATTTTAATATACTAATAACAGTCAAGCCGAGAGTCAAATCAAGAACTCAATACCATTTACAGTAGCTGCAAAGAAAATGAAACACCTAGGAATATATTTAACCAAGGATGTGAAAGATCTCTACAAGGAGAACTACAAAACACTGATGAAAGAAATCATGTATGACATAAACAAATAGAAAAACACCCTGTGCTCATGGATTCAAAGAATCAACATTGTTAAAATGTCCGTACTGCCCAAAGTGATTTACAGATTCAGCACAATTCCCATACCAACATAATTTTTCACAGATCTAGAAAAACAATCCTAAACTTCATATGGAACCAAAAAAGAGCCCAATTAGCCAAAGCAGCCCTAAGCAAAAAGAACAAATCTGGAGACATCACATTACCTGATTCCAAATTATTCTACAAGGCTGTGGTAACCAAACAGAATGGTACTGGTTTAAAGGTAGACACATAGACCAATGGAACAGAATAGAGAACCCAGAAATAAAATCAAATAGCTACAACCAGCTGATTTTCGACAAAGCAGACAATATACACTGGGGAAAGGAAGGTCCTGTTCAATAAATGGTGCTAGGAAAATTGGATAGCCCCATGCAGAAGAGTGAAACTGGATCCGTATCTCTCATCATACACAAAACTTAAGACGGATTAAAGAATTAAATTTAACACCCGAACCCATAAAAATTCTAGAAGAAAACGTAGGAAACAGTCTTCTTGACATTGGCCTAGGGAGGCGAAGAATTTATTAATAAGACCCCAAAAGCAAATATAACAACAACAAAAATAAATAAGTAGGACTTAATTAAACTAAAAAGTTTCTGCACAGCAAAGGAAATAACAGAGTAAATAGACAAATACAGAATGGGAGAAAATATTTGTAAACTGTACATCCAACAAAAGGCTAACACCCGGAATCTACAAATTAGCAAGAAAAAAACAGATAATTCCATCAAAAAGTGGCCAAAAGATGTGAACAGATGTATTTCAAAAGAAGATACACAAATGGCTAACAAACATATGAAAAAAGGCTCAACATCACTAATCATCAGGGAAATGCAGTTAAAACCACAATGAGGCCAGGTGCGGTGGCTCACGCCTGTAATCCTAGCACTTTGGGAGGCCGAGGCGGGCGGATTGTTTGAGCTCAGGAGTTCGAGACCAGCCTGAGCAAGAGTGAGACCCTGTCTCTACTAAAAACAGAAAGAAATTAATTGGATAACTAAAAATATATAGAAAAAATTAGCCGGGCATGATGGCGCATGCCTATAGTCCCAGCTACTCGGGAGGCTGAGGCAGGAGGATCGCTTGAGCCCAGGAGTTTGAGGTTGCTGTGAGTGAGGATGATGCCACAGCACTCTGGCCCGGGCAACACAGTGAGACTCTGTCTCAAAAAAAAAAAAAAAACACAATGAGATACCACTTTACCCTTGTCAGAATGGCCATTATTAAAAAGTCAAAAAATAATAGACATTGGCGCAGATAGGGTGAAAAGGGAACACTTTTACACTGTTGGTGGGAATGTAAACTAGTACAACCTCTATGAAAAATAGTATAGAGATTTCCTCAAAGAACTAAAAGTAGACCTTGTATTCAATCTGGCAGTCCCACTACCGTGTATCTACCCAAAGGAAAAGAAGTCATTTTATCAAAAAGATGCCTGCACCCAAATGTTTATTGCAGTACAATTGAGAATTGCAAAAATATGTAATCAGCCTAAGTGCCCATGAACTGATGATGAGGGTAAAGAAAATGTGTTACGTATATACCATGAGTAGTACGCAGCCATAAAAAGGAATGAAATAATGTCTTTTGCAGCAACTTGGATGGAACTGGAGACCATTATCCTAAGTGAAATGTCTCAGGAATGGAAAAACAAATACCACAGGATCTTACTTATAAGTGGGAACTAAACAAGAGATACATATGGTCATAAAACGGTGTAATGTACATTGACAAGAAGTGGGGAGAGGAGGAGGAGGGTGAGGATTAAAAATCTACCTATCAGGTACAATGTACATTGTTCTGGTGGTGGATATGTTGAAAACCCTGAGTTCAGTATGATATAGTTTATCTATGTAACAAAAAACACTGTACCCCCTAATTTTTTTGAAATAAAAATAATTAAAATGATTGTAAAAAACTTTTTTTTACTTCTGTGTACTTATTTACATCACCCTACTAGGCAAAAATGCTTTAATTGAAAACATTTTGGTTGAGTTGTATGGACCAAGAACATAATTGCTTCTTTCACCATTGCATAATATGATATCAATTATGCATTAAACTGGTCGTCTTAGAAATTGCTAAAATTTGCACTTATGGAATAAGAAGGAATTTAAATTTAATCAGCTCAATCTCCAACTCCCTTCACTTCTCTGTTTGAATTATTTGATGGGAATTTACAGACTGTTCATTCCATTTTGGACAGTGGTACATAATCAGAAAGATCCTGCTAGTGAACCAAAATCTGCCTTTTTTTGTCTTTTCCTCAGTAATTTTAGTTTTAAATTCTAAAAATTGTCTTCCAGTCTGTGGCTTATTTTTTTTTAAACTGTCTTTTAAAGAGTCGTTTTTAATTGTGATGTAGTCCAGTTTATCTATTTGATCTTTTACGGATTTTGCTTTTGGTATTGTATCTAAGAAATCATTGCCTAACCCAAGATCACATGCCTGATCCTATGCTTTCTTCTAGAAGTTTTGTGGTTTTAGGTTTTACATGTAGGAATGATCTCCTTTGAGTTAATTTCTAAATTCTTTTTTTTTTACATAGAAGTGTCTAATTGTCATAGCATCATTGTTGAAAAGGCTATCCATTCTTTATTGCATTGCCTTTTGCACCTTTGTCAACAGATGCTGAAAACTAAACCACCAACGTTCATCGATTGGTGAATGGATAAATAAATTGTGTATCCATACCATGGAATACCACTCAGAAGTAAAAGGAAATGAGCTATTGTTGCAAGCAACAGGGGTGAATGTCAAAATTATGCTTAGTGAAAGAAGCCAGACAAAACAGAGTACATATTGCATAGTTCCATTTATATGAAACTCTAGAAGATACTAACTAATCTGTAGTTACAGAAAGCAGATCAGTGTATGGGGAGGAGAGCGTGGGGGAAAGGAGGGATTATAGTTGGACAGGAGGCAGGGATTATAGTTGGATTATAGTTAGACTTTTTTTTTTTCTTTAGAATTCTCTCTTTGTCTTCGATGGACAGACTTTTAAATGTGTGCAGTTTAATCATATGTTATACCTCAGTTAAACTATTACAAGTAAAATTCTAAAATTAAATGGAAGAACATAGTGATTAGATAAACTTTCAATAACCAAGGTTTTTCTTTTCCCATCCCTTAATCATTTCTTTGAACTGTAACTCTAGTTCATTATTCATATTAAAAAGGTATGTAGATCTGAATATAGCATTTGGAAAATATTGTGATCATTGTAAACTGACTTCAAGTATACCTTCTGTTTCTTTATGCAAGTTATGTCATGCCATTCCCTACAGGATCTGTTAACCTTCCTTAGTACCATTGTTCAGCTACCTACAAATCCACCTTGCTTGTTATCATTAAGCCCAGACTTCCCCAAATTGTCTACAAATATTTCATTTGTAGAAAGTGCAATAGGATCAGTGCATGTAAGGATTAAGGGGAAAGGAGTGAAAAGGAAATGAGCAGGGGCAGATCATATAGGGAGACAGTATTAAGGAATTTAGATTTTAACCTTTGAGCAATACAGAGTCTTTGAAGAATTTTAAACAAGCTGTGCCAAACAAATTATACTTTTTATTGTGAAAATAAAAAGCAGGCAATATTAACATAAAGGGCTGTGTATCAATCACTTTGGTATTTTAATTACTATATAGTTTTTTGGAGTGTCAGGGTCAAAACCCCTATCCTGGTATCTTAAACTTAGCCCATGCTTTGTATTAAGACATTATATAGTTGTATCCTGTCAACTGAAATGTAACTAGCAATTCAAAATTAAGAATTTCCCAGTTTTCTTGCTTCTGAGTGTTTCTTGGGTTTATCATACTGACAACTATATCTAGGCCTGAGAGTTTAGTCTACTGGCATTAAACAAATATAGTCCTTATCTATTCATTCTTGCTGTTTCTCACTTTAAAATCTTATAAAATGGCATGTAAGAGCTTTGGTATTTTATTTTTCTACCTGTGAGACCTTTAGAGTCAAGGTTCACTGATTTGGGATGACTTATGATTCTCTGTGAGGCCACCTCTGATTCATGACAGCAGCAAGAACTGGGAAAAGAAAAAAAGGTAATTTATGAGTTGTAGCCAATTACCTGGCAACCAGAATGCTTTGTTTGTTGTTAAAGAGAGTCTATTGTAACAAGTCTCCTTGTCATCCTATAGCACCTGTCACTGGGCAACCAAGACCATGTTTTTGAACACGTAGCATAACAGGAAATTATTAGGTACATTTTGTTAATCCTGACAGAAGTTAATTAAAATCAGGTTCATTTAGTTATACTCAGTCTTCCAGTATAACATTGGTGCATGTGGAAGCCCCGTAAGTGGGTACCGGTTACTAAGTAAAATAGACTATCCCTGGAGCTGAACCTTGGATTTGGGGATAGAATGAAAGAATGGAAGTGAAGGATGTTTGCTTTAAAAGTAATCTGTGGGCCGGGCGCGGTGGCTCACGCCTGTAATCCCAGCACTCTGGGAGGCCGAGGCAGGTGGATCGCTCAAGGTCAGGAGTTCGAGACCAGCCTGAGCAAGAGCGAGACCCTGTCTCTACTAAAAATAGAAAGAAATTATTTGGAGAACTAAAAATCTATATAGAAAAAATTGGCCGGGCATGGTGGCTAATGTCTGTAGTCCCAGCTACTCGGGAGGCTGAGACAGTAGGATTGCTCCAGCCCATGAGTTTGAGGTTGCTGTGAGCTAGGCTGATGCCATGGCACTCTACTCCGGCAACAGAGTGAGACTCTGTCTCAAAAAAAAAGTAATTTGTGAATCTGCAGTGATTTTACATGTGTCTGACTACACTGGCGTAAATACGTAGAATCTCCTGGATCATACCATCCTCGGTCAGTGACAGTTTTAACTCCACCACAACTCTCTATGGAACTTCTTGCAAGTGATGTAACTCTTTTGGAGCCTTTTATTTCCTCACATGAAAATGAAGGGTTTAGATTATTTTAAGGTTCCCTTCTGTAGTTCTTCAGTTTCATTATATTTACTTGACTTAAAAAAATCATGCAGTGAAAATTCTAGGTAAAAATGAAAGCAACTTGTAAAAATCATATTACATTATAAAACTGGAAGAAATAGAATAGTATATTGAAGGATATTTTATTAGAGGAGGTCCCCAGGAAAATCCTGCTTTCTGTGGAGCTTGGACCTTCCAAACATTATCTCTTTGGTCATCAACCTGTCCTTTATATTAGTTGAAGCCTGTAGGCCTTAAATGATAATGAAATGCTACAACTTTGCTTCTCAACACTAGTTTGAATTTAGGTGCATGTGTTTAATGTTTTCCATTTTAAATGTATAATTGACTTTTTAAAAAATCAGAGGTTTACTTGTGCATGGGCCTGCTGCCCAGCCTGTGTGGTACTGGGCCATTCCTGATGAGCCATGACTGTACCCAGTAAGCCTCTTAGAGAGATGGCATTCTTTCCTTCCTTTTCCCTTTGTCTAGTTTAGAATAATAGGATGTGCATTCTAGACCGCATTCTTGATCTTAGACATGTTGGAAATGACTGAGGATTGTCCCTTCCTTGACCATGCAGGCAATTGCTAAATGTGGGATTTGTCTTAAATTAATGTTCTCTGGTCTTCTGCTTCCACCTCAATTCGTCAGTAACCCCAGTGTTCTTCATCCCAAACATAATGATTTGCACTGTGGCATCCATGACTCTGCTCCTCTTCTTTCTCAGCTGCCTCTCCATCCCTCTCACCTCCCTATGGAAAGTCTAGGGACATTTTTGCCCACCTTTTGCCTAGTGTTATCAGTACTTTCAACAAATGTAAAGAACTTAGTAAAGCACCTCACACCAAGTAGTATGTTCAGTAAGTATTGACTGTTTTTATTCCCTAGCCACTTTCTGTTAGGTAAACTACATGAAATTGCTGGAGGGGGTTTCCTTTTCTTTTTTTTCTTTCTCTTCTCTTCCTTTTCTAGAGATGGGGTCTCGCTGTGTTGCCCAGGCTGGACTTGAACTTCCAGCCTCAAGAGATCCTCCTGCCTTGGCTTCCCAAAGTGCTGGGATTACAGTGTGAGCCAGTGCACCTGGCCCGCTGTTTCTGTATGTAAAAAAAAAAAAAAAATATGTTGGCAATTTCATATGGTTTAACTTTATAGATATGCACAGTGATGGTTCTTAACCAGAGATGTGAATTAGAAGTATCTAGGCAGCTTTTTGCAGAATATAATATGCACACTGTCCACATCCTAGACCAGTGAATCAGGATCTTCATCGATGGATCCAGGTAAATGCATTTTTTTTAAAAAGCGGATTCTGAGTCATATTCCTGGTTAAAAACACCTGTAAGGGAATCTTCCCTTCAGGCTATTTTTCTTTTAATGTTCTTTTATACAAACCCATGTTTTTGGTGTAGTTAGTTGTCTGATGATGAACTGAAACTTGAGGGTTATGACTCTATAAATTACTATTACTTTAAATTTTAAGATAAGGTCAAATGTCAAATTAAGATTTGTAAGTACTCAATCTTAGGAAGAAAAATCAAGGTGCTGCAAGATGTTTTCTTGATTTTCAGGGAATTTCGAAGTCTTTTTTTCCCCCTAGTTTGTAACATCACATTATGTTTTGTGTAACTTAAACTTAAGATTTTGTACTTTTCAAATACAGTTTGCCTTTCATGAAAAAAAGAATTAACAGTAGTAAGCAACCCACAGTTTGTTACTAACTTAATGATAACTAAGAACTTAATTCTTAGCTCAGAATGCAGCTTACTTACCTGCATGGTTCATAATTTTAATGTAGCCAAGAGGAATATGGAGGGAGTTTCTTTGAACAGCAGCTGCCTCCTTTGACGCATGGTAATGTGTGTGATATGCTTATTATTAGTCAGTGTTTGGGAATCACTGGGTAAGTTGGCTGTAGTAAGCCCAAAATTATGGGCAAAATTTTTCTTTTAGTTCATTGGCAACTACAGAAAAGAGTATTAAAACCCAGAAAAGAGAGTTCTGAGCTTCTCTGAACCTCTCACTATTATGTTCTCTCTAATTTGCATTTTTAAAACATGAGTTGTGCTTGCTTTAGTGGCATATATACTTTTCTAAAATATGGAGAAGTTTAGTGTAGCTCCTGTACAAAAATTATAATCAAATTTGTGAAGCATTTCATTAGAAATACATATTTATATATACACATGTACACTTACAAGGGGGCAGCCCATAGTGTTTAGCTCAGAAGAATTTTTTTCTTTTTTTTTAGTATTTGTTACCTTTGTTTTTAATATAGTCCATTTCATTGTAAGTTTATATAATTTTTTTTTATTATTTCAGGGTATTATGAGGGTACAAACATTATGGTTACACTTTATGTCTTTGCCTCACCCAAGCGAGAGTTAGAGGCATGCCCTTCCCCCCTACAATGTTCCCCATGTCCTTTAGTTGTGGGTTTACCCCCCCATCCCCCTAATCCCTGGAGAATATTACTGCCATGTGATCACCCTAGTGTTCATCAGTTAGTGCCAATTTATGGAGAGCACAAGTGGAGCCCATTCTTCCAATCTTGTGGTACCTCACTTTGGATAATGGGCTTAAGTTTAATCCAGGAAAGTGTAAGAGGTGCTAGATCACTGTCTTTTCTTATGATTGAGTAATACTCCATTGTGTACATATACCAAATTTTAATAATCCACTCATGGATTGACGGGCACTTGGGTTGTTTCCACATTCTTGCAATAGTGAATTGTGCTGCCATAAACATTCGGGTGCAGATGTCTTTATCATAGAATGTTTTTTGCTCTTTTGGGTAGATGCCTAATAGTGCTATTGCTGGATCGAATGGTATTTCTATTTTTAGCACTCTGAGGTATCTCCAAATTCTTTTCCACAGAGGTTGCACTAATTTGCAGTCCCACCAGCAGTGTAAGAGTGTTCCTGTCGCTCTACATCCTCGCCAGCATTTGTTGTTTTGCGATTTTTTTTGTAGAGGCCAGTCTAACTGGGATTAGGTGATATCTCATTGTGGTTTCGATTTGCATTTCTCTAATGATTAGAGATGTTGAGCATTTTTTTATATGTTTGCTGGCCGTTATTGTTCAGAAGAATTTTTATCAGGAAGAAATACTGAATTTTATCTAATGCCTTTTTTTCCCTTTTGCATTGATTATGTCAGTTTTCTCATTGAGCCTATTCATGTGATTGTATTTTATAGCATTCTTAATATTAAGCTAATAATTGCATTTTTGGAATACATTTGACCCTTGAACAGCATAGCTTTGAACTGCACAGGTTCACTTATATGCAGACTTTTTTCAATGACGTGTTTGAAAGTTTTTTTGAGATCTGCAACAATATGAAAAAACTTGCCAACATACTTCATAGCCTAGAAATACTGAAAAAATAAGAAAAAGTTAAGTATGTGCTGAATGCATAAAATATATGTAGATACTAGTCTGGTTTGTCATTTACTACTGTAAAATATACACAAATCTATTATAAAAAGCTAAACTTATCAAAACTTACATAAGCATTTAAAGACCACACATGACACTGTTTGTGGTTAAGAGAAATGTAAGCAAATGTCAAGATACAGTATTAAATAAAAACTACATAAAATTAACTTCGGTACATACTGTACTACTGTAATAATTTTGTAGCCCCATCCTGTTGCTGTTGGCTCAAGTGTTGTACCTGCTTAAAATGCTGTGTAACAATAATCATCTCTGCATGAGCAGTTCATGTCTCCAGTAATTTAGTGCAATACCATAAACCTTTAATAACACCATGGGACCCATACTGAGTAGTGCTAGTGATGCTGGAAGTGCTTCTAAGAAGTAGAGAAAAGTCATGACATTACAAGAAAAAGTTGAATTGCTTGATATGTACTAGAGATTGAAGTCTGCAGCTCTGGTTGCCTGTCATTTGAAGATAATGAATCCAGCATAAGGACCATTGTAAAATTAAAAAAAAGGGAAATTCATGAAGCCATTGCTGCAGCTACACCAGCAGGCACAAAAACCTTTGCTTTTTGCGAAATACCTTTTTATCTCATATTGAAAATGCAGCTTTTTTGTGGATATAGGATTGCTGTGAGAAAGGCATACCCATAGACGCTAATCTGATTTGAGGAAAAGCGAAATCATTATATGGCAACTTAAAGCAAAAGGAAGATGAAGGATCTAAAGCTGGAGAAATTAATGCCAGCAAAGGAGGTTTGATTATTTTAGGAAGAGGTTTGGCTTTAAAAAGTCAAGATAACAGAAGCAGCTTCTGCTGACCAAGAGGCAGCAGACAGGTTCCCAGATGCCGTTAAACAAATCATTAAGGAGATTGATTGATGACTTGGTACGTAGAAAAAAAAAATCACTGAGGAGAAAGAATATTTGCATGAACAGGTTTTTAATGCAGAGAAAATTGCCCTATTCTGGGGGGGGAAAAAGGCCACAAAGGACATTTATCAGTAGGGAAGAGAAGCGGGCACCAGGATTTAAGGCAGGAAGGATTAGGCTAACTCTTACCTGCAAATGCGGTTGGGTTTATGATCAGGACTGCCCTTATTTATAAAGCTGCTAACTCCCGAGCCTTGAAGGGAAAAGATGAACACCAGTTGCCAGTTTTTTGGTTGTACAACAAGAATTCCTGGACAGTGAGAATCCTTTTTCTTGATCCGTTCAACTAATCCTTTATCCCTGAAGTCAGGAAGTACCTTGCCAATAAGGGACTGCCTTTTAAAGTTCTTTTTATATTGGACAATAACCTTGACCACCCAGAATCCCATGAGTTTCAACACCAAAGGTTTCTGCTCGCCCCCCAAACAAAATGTCTCTAATTCAGCCTCTAAATCAGGGTCATAAAGACCTTTCAGGGTCATTACACTCAGTACTCTGTGTCAGCTTTATGAAAGAGAACCCCAGTAGAGAACATCGTGAAAGTCTGGAAGGATCACACCATTAAGATGTCGTCATTGTTATAGAAAAAATCCTGGAAACCATCGAGCCCAAAACAATAAATTCCTGCTGGAGAAAACTGTGTCCAGTTGTTGTGTATGACTTCCTAGGATTTACAACAGAGCCAATCAAGGAAATTATGAAAGACATTGAGGATATGGCAAAAAAGGTGGCGGGTGAATGGTTTCAAAGTATTAATCTTGGAGAAATTCAAGAGCTAATAGACACCATACCAGAGAAATTAGCAGAAGACGACTTGATGGTGTTGAATACTTTTGAACCATTGCCAGATGATGAGGAAGATGTAAAACAAGCTGTGCCAGAAAACAAGTTGACAGTAGATAATTGGGCAGAAGGGTTCCTATTATTCGTAGTCAAAAAGTAGTCAAAAGACCACTTTTGACTTCTTTTATGACATCGACCCTTTTATGATATGCACTGAAACTAAAGCAAACAGTGGAAGAAGTAGAAACATTTTTAGAGAAATGAAAAAGCAAAAAATGAGACAGAAGTTACCGTGTATTTCCATAAAGTTACACCAAGTGTGCCTGCCTCTCCTGCCTTACCCTCCACCTCTTCTGCCTTTGCCACCCCTGAAACAGCAAGACCAACCTTTCCACCTCCTCAGCCTACTCAACGTGAAGATGACAAGGATGAAGACTTTTGTGAGGATCTACTTCCACTTATCAGTAGGAAATATATTTTCTCTTCCTTATGATTTTTCTTAATAACATTTCCTTTTCTCTGGCCAGGCACAATGGCTTATGCCTGTAATCCTGGCATTTGGGGAGGCAGGAGGATTGCTTGAGGCCAGGAGTTCAAGACCAGCCTGGGCAACATAGCAAGACTCTGTCTCTACAAAAAAATGTTTTTTAAATTAGCTGAGCATGGTGGTGTGCACCTGTAGTCCCAGCTACTTGGGAGGCTAAGGCAGGACAAGGATCACTGAGCCCAGGAGTTTGAGGCTTATTTGCACCACTGCACCCCAGCCTGGGTGACAGTGCAAGACCCTGTCTCCAAAAAAAGCACACCAAAAAACCCACTTTCTTTTCTCTAGCTTGCTTTAAGAATACAGTATGTAATATATATAATATCCAAAATATGTGTTAGTCGACTATGTTATTGGTTAGGCTTCTGGTCAAGAACAGGCTATTAGTAGTTTAAGGTTTTGAGGAGTCAAAAGTTATACATGTGATGTAGCACCTCTTGTATACTCCTGGATAGAGCTGGAACGCATTCTACTAAGTGAGGTATCCCAAGAATGGAAAGACAAGCACCACATGTACTCACCATCAAATTGGTATTAACTGATCAACACATAAGTGCACATATAAGAATAACATCTATTGGATGTTGGGCAGGGGGGAGGGGGGAGGAGGGAGGAGGGGACGGGTATTTGCATACACAAAGAGTGCAATGCGCACCACCCGAAGGATGGACATATTTGAAACTCGGACTTGGGGGGGGGAGGGGCAAGGGCAACATACGTAACCTAAACATCTGTACCCCCATAATATGCTGAAATAATAAAAAAAATTATACATGGATTTTTTTACTGCAGGGGAGGGGGAGTTTGGCACCCCAGAGCCCCATTATTGTTCAAGAATCCACTGTGTAACACACTAAACTGTAATGGATTATTTTTTTACTGAGAGGTAAAATTCAGGTGGTATTGTATGAAATTTCTGTGTTCATAAATGAGATTGTAATGTAGGTTTTTCAGTGTCATTATTGCTAATGACACTGACTTTATAAAATGATTTGGGAAGCTTTTCTGTGCTACCCATAAGATTATCTTTTTATGTCTAAAAGAAATTGCCTCTGTCTGGTCCCCAAGCCTTGAAGTTCATTCTTATCAGTTTCTTTCATAGTGGTAGTAAAGTTAAGATGGTGAACACTTAGGATCTGGATTTTTTTTTAATCCTGGCTTCATATCATGACCTTGGGCACATTTTTAATAAAGCTCTCTATAGCTCAATTTTCTCACTGATAAAATGGTAAATAATAGAATAAAGTTGTTTTGAGGGTTTCTTGATATAATTAAGTACATAATTTAAAAAGTGACACAGAACAAGCACTCATTAAATAGATTATTTTATCCCAAAGCTACTGTCCTATCCAGTTATTGTAATTTTTTTTAATCTCCTTTTTTTCCTTTCTTTTTCCTGCTTCCCTTGGAATTTTCCTCTCAGCTCCTAGAACCGTATGATTGGTTGAAAGCTTTGTATAAGATAGTCCTAGAAGAAGATAAAAATCCAAAAATACTAATACTGGGTGATAGGGCCACAGAGGTGACACTTTCCCTCTTTAATCTCCAAATATGTATGATGAACTTAATTGATAATACTCAGTTGTCTTAAACATAACTTCTGGTCATCTATTTGTTATATTCATTGCCAGAGGGACTTTTTTAATTTAAAGAATGACATTTCAGTGCCTTACTTTCATACAGTAAACTTTTTACAGTACACACCAAGAGGTTAACCTGACAGGTAGGTGTGTGGTGCCATGTATAGCAAGTCAGAATTTCAAAGGTTACTAGTTTGTCCCTACTTTCTTTTGAAACTGCTTCCTGTTATTCCTTAAAGAGTATTGGCTGTTCACCCACAATTCCACCAGGTAGGAATTCAGCAGGTGGTCTGTAAAAGAGCTGTAGTTAATTGGCACAATGGGAATCTTTGTTGCTGTAGAGTCAGTCCTTGGCTTTAAATTCCTGGTTTGTAAAAATCGTTTCAGTACTTAATGTTCAAGCCCCCAACTGATCAGTATGCCCTCCTATAAATTTTGGGTGTTAGCCAACTTGTCCTAATGCTGTGAAGAAAACATTTTGAGGGGGAAAGAGCCCATTTCAGCCCTCTCCTAGAGCAGTGAAGACTGCTGGCTCTCCTTACTCATCTCTCCCATTTGTGCCTCACTCCCACTCCTCTTTATGCCAGATACTGCCTAATTTTAAACTTTGTCTTTATTTATGATTCTGTGGTCATCCATATCAGGAAACTGATTTGTTCTTAAATTTTCTATACTGAATAATAATATTCTTTAAAACCCAGGCTAATTCTAATTGGATATCTTTGAGGTTTTTATAGTTTCTAAATTTGAAATATTTTGGGGTTCAAAATCAAGTCAACTCAGGGTTTTAACTCAAGTTTATAGTGAAAGCCAATAGACTAAATTCATGTGTCTATCTCCTGTTATTCCCATCTCCCTGTGAAAAAACAGGAAATAATAATTTACAGACAGAAATCTGTAACAGCACTGAGAATGGGAACAGATGGAGTGATCGTCAGCAAAGCAGAGACTTTGCAGGTTCTGAAAGACAGAAAACAGATGGCACTGATTGATGAAGCAGGGTGGAGAAAGCCCCACCTGGCATACCCGTGAGGGAAAGCTTGAAGTGGAATCTACTCTGCCCCATTGAGTCCTGAAGAGACTTTAAGCAATGAGACAGTAGGAACAGAGAGCAGAAGAGATGATAGGACACGCTATTAATTAAAGGAGTGTATATGAAAAGCTAACTGGATATCCTACCCTCACGCCCAACCCATACAAAGATTGCAACAACGTTGAGTCCTATGCTAATTTTAGAAATCTACTTCCCAAAAAATTTCTTTGCGAACTCTTAGCGTGGGAGGACTAGGAGTTCTAATGAAAGTCTTAGCAACCCAGGGTAAACTCTCCTTGTTTTGATATTTGTAGAAGTAACCTGTCAACCAGTTCCCTGCCCATGAACCCTAAAATGAAGCATGTCCATTAAAATGCCACATGAACCTGATCTGTTATGGGAAGCATATATACCCAACAACAGAAGAAAACTGCTACAGTGGACTGGGAGAGCAAGAAAAAAGAAAGCCTAGCCAATGGTGACATGAAATTATACAAAATATGATACATGATACTATTGCCAGAGGAGTAAAGGATATGAATGAGCAATTCACAAAATATATAAATACTACATAGAAAAAATGTTAACCCTCTTTAAGTAATCAAAGACATAATTAGAAATAACAGATGTTTTTCAGTATGTAATTAGCAGACTTTTAAAAAGAATACCCATTGCTGGTAGGAATATTGTGAACAATTAGTTGCACGTGCTAGAGTACAGTGCTTTTGAAAAGCAGTTGGACAATATGCATAATAAGCCTTAAACAGTCCATTCATTCATTTTTCATTTGTTAGACTGTCTCATGAAAAGCATTTTAAATGGAGAAATACATGGTCATCCATTTTAATTTTGAAGAATTCAAAACAGCACTAATGTCTTAGAGGATTTGGTAAGTAAACTGCTCTACATCTACAGGATGATATATTACATAGCCATTAAAAATTAGTTATGGAGTCAGTGAAACAGTATAGAAAAGCAAGTGTGTCTAAAGTGGGAAGGAATGCAGAAGGCAAAATGGTGTATTATAGTTTAATACCCGTTCTCTCTGCCCCCTTCCTTCCATGTCTAACCTTGATTCTGAGATCCTTGAAGTCAGGGATCCTGACTTGCTCATCTGTATGCTTACCCTCCAGCCTCTCCCAATGCCTAGCACACTACCATACTCAGAATAGATATATGTTGATGTGGAATATGGGCATAGGAAAATGAAAAAGGAAATCCAAAAGCAAACCAAAAGATCAGAGAAGCTACTATACAAAGAGATAATTTACTAATGAAATATGTATTAAAAAGTAGAATTTAATGAATGTCTTCCTATAAACTAGAGGCTATACTTAGATTCTTCTTTTTATTTTTTATTTTATTTTATTTATTGAGATAGGATCTCGCTCTGTCGCCCCAGCTAGAGTGCAGTGGCATCATCATAGCTCACTGCAACTTCAAACGCCTGGGCTCAAGCGATCCTCCTGCCTCAGCCTCCCAAGAATCTGGGACTACAGGCGTGTGCCACAACGCCCAGCTAATTTTTTTATCTTCGGTTGAGACAGGGTCTCGCTCTTGTTCAGGCTGTTCTAGAACTCCTGAGCTCAAGCAATCCTCCCACCTCTGCATTCCAGAGCGCTAGGATTACAGGTGTGAGCCACCATGCCCAGCTAAATGATTCTTTTTTTATTTATTTTTTTAATCAATTTCAGTGACTTTATTTTAGTGGCTTCTCAGGCCCCCACAAAGAGCCTCTTTTGATGGGGCTGTCACCCTGTCAACCATCTCCACCATGGAGTCCTAATCACTTGATTCTGTTTTATAGATCACAAAGATTCCTTCAGATCTCTTTTCCATTCCTTCATATCAGATTACACATTCTGAAAGTACATCCATCTTTCTCTAATACTTTGAGGTGGCATATTCTGGTCTCCTACACTGTTCAAACCAGGTTGTTTCTTCTTACCTGTTGTCATTAATGCTTTTATTATCTTCTTATTCCTCTTAGCACAGTCAGGACATAAAATACTATCTTGTAGGCCTGGGGATGGGACATGGCAGGCTGGTAATAGGAAGAGAGAAATCATCTTCCTGGGAGTGGCAGGCACCCAGGCCTGACCCGCACAAAACTGCAAGCGAACCCAGCCCTTCGTGTCTGCTGAGAGAGCTTTGCCATGGACCATACACTACCTAACACCAGAGGCTTGTGTCAAAAAGGCCTCAGCAGAAGCAGGAATGGAACATGAATTCACAGCCGTAGGCTGAGCAGCTCTTGCAGTAATCTTTCCCCATGATGCCAACGAAGATTGCCGAGGCGACGATATCACTTCAACCCTATTAGTCTCTTCTGCTTTCTCATTCGTCTGCAACTTTCCTGCAGCCTTGCTCTCTTGGTCCCTGTCTTGTGTTTCCTTGAATATGGCCATAATCTGGCCTCCTTTGATGTTTCAGGAATATCATGTTTCTGCTCAGGATAAGCATGTTGCTGAAGCCTCAGAAAACTTCTATTTTTCTTGGCGTCGGTATTGAAATTGAGATGTTGGCACCAGTTCCGCAAAGTGTCTCGACAAACATTATTAATGGGAGGCAAAACGGTTGGCAAGGGAAGAATTGGTGCTTTACATCTAGCTTTTGGGAGAGTTTTGAATTATTCATTTGTCGGAGGTAGATGAACTTCATAGTGTTTCCCAGGCTTGTTCGGTTTGACATCAGAAGTTGAAGAAACAGTTGATTCCACTTGTTCCGTATTTGATTCGTCTCTAACTGGAACCAGTATCAAAATCACACTTTCCTCATCATCTATTTCCTCCTCAGAGAAATCCTTCTTGCTGCTTTCATGATTTGAGTCTGGCATTTTTAGCAACACTTAGGGGAAGGCAAAGCCAGCAATATTCAGGACATGTGCAGTTTACTTTTTTTTCTCTTTTTTTTAGTATTTGCTAATGACTATTTACCATTGAACTTTTTTTCAATATTTATCCTAATTTGTGGTTTGGTGTAAGTCTTATTCACTCAAGCAAGAGCACTACTCATTTTTAATTTGGATCATTTAGGCATGATTAATTCAGTTATTTTTTCTGTTTTTTAAAAAAATTTTTCAGCCGGGCGCGATGGCTCACGCCTGTAATCCTAGCACTCTGGGAGGCTGAGGCGGGCGGATTGTTTGAGCTCAGGAGTTTGAGACCAGCCTGAGCAAGAGCGAGACCCCGTCTCTACTAAAAATAGAAAGAAATTAATCGGACAACTAAAAATACATAGAAAAAATTAGCCGGGCGTGGTGGCACATGCCTGTAGTCCCAGCTACTCGGGAGGCTGAGGCAGAAGGATCGCTTGAGCCCAGGAGTTTGAGGTTGCTGTGAGCTAGGCTGACGCCACAGCACTCACTCTAGCCAGGGCAACAGAGTGAGACTATGTCTCAAAAAAAAAAAAAAAAATTTTTCAGATTAGCAAAGCATTCACAGACAATGTTAAGTTCATAAGTATACCAACAAGAGAAACTGTAACAGATTATATATACACTCAATTTATAGCTCATACACAAAACCTAAAGCAGGTATAAAATAAATTTATACTTAAAAAAATTAGATCTATTAAGCATCCAGGCTTTGAATATTAATTATTTCTTTATTCAGCTTTGTAGCTGTTAAATTCAGTAAATAAAAACATTTTATGTGTTTAATTTTCAAATATGTAATACATTCATGCAGTTCCAAATTCAAAAGGTTGTGTATCCTTCCAGAGTTAGCTTAGGAATATGAAAGCAAAACATTCTTTACAATTAAGAATTGTTAATGTTTTTGCAAACTACATAATCTTATTTTGAAAGCACACTTAGGGGTTTAAAAACAAATGTTACAGTAGCTGTAAATAGCAGTTTATAAGCCTTTTATTTATTCTTCCATCTTTCAGGTTCCACTCTGTTACTTACTTTTCAACATTGCTGAAAACATTCAGGTCATAATGTGGCAAAACCTCTGGAGCTATAGTAAGAAAACTGCTTATGATTAGGCTGAGATTCTTCTTTTAAAATATTTTGATCTTTTAAAAGATCAATATTGATTTCCATCATTTCCTTGCACTAACTCTTCACTCCCACCCCCACCCAGCCACACAAAGCTCCTTGTTCCTCTCCTTTTCCTTACCCATATTCACTCAGAAAGTTGCTCGGAAAACCCTAACTTTCCTTCACTCCTCAAATCTAATCTACCCCCTCGTTCACTTGATTCTTTTTCCTTAATATCTCTTGAATACATCCATCTCTCCTCACTTGTCCAAACAAAAGTCATCATCATCCTGTAGCCTCCCAGCTGTTCTCCCTGCCTTCTGGGTCCTAATGTCTCACTTAAAAACTCCTGGTAGTTCTCTGTTACTCTAAGGATAAAAATCTCAAGGCCTGGTTTTTAAAGTTCTGTCTCCTGGACTCAAGCAGTCCACCCGCGTCAGTCTCCCGAGTGGCTAGGACTACAGGCACACACTTGTAATTTTTCTATTTTTGGGGGGTGTGGTCTCTCTGTGTTGCCCAGGTTGGCCTCGAACTCCTGGCCTCAAGTGATCCTCCTGCCTTGGCCTCCCAAAGTGCTGAGATTACAGGCATGAGCCACCCTGCCAAGCCCCTTTTACTTTATATAGCTTCATCTCTCACCATCTCCCCAAGGTTCACTTGGTTTATTAATGCTGTCCTTCAAATCTCAACTTAGCCATCACTTCTTAATGTGAATTAAGAATACAAATTCTGGAAATTTGTATTAGTTTTAACTGTGGTGAGGGCTTTACCTTTATACTACTGTGAATAGTTTTGCACTGACTAGGGCCTGACTATATGTTGCATATGAGGGTAGGGTCTTCTAAAAAGATGCCTGAATGTTTAACACATTGCCACACTAGAAAAAAATTTTTTTCTTTGAGATCACAGTGTTTTATTACGAAAATAGAATAAAAACTTTGAAAACACAACGATCCTTTCTAATTTAATGAAAAATTTGTTATTGTTTATTGTTTTCTGTGTGTGAGTTATATGCAACTTGAAAAATAGTTCATGCGGCTCCCAAGGTGAAGAGACGTGTGAGTTACATATGCTTCATGAGTCCCCGAGCTCAAAACTAGCATGGGTTAAATATAACTCACGTGGTAGTCAATGTGTTAAGTTATCCTTTATTGAATATTTAATATGTATTAGACATCTTACATATACTGTTTTGTTAATCTTAACCTTAGTGTTACAAACTAGCAGAGACCCAGGGAGATAAATACGAGCCTTTGTGATTTTTAAGATTCTATGCTTTGCTGTCTGACATCATGTCTGACAAGTCATAGAAATAAATTTTATTTTGCAAGCAAGGCACAATGTCAAGCCATCTTTAAACAGTTTTCAACTAGTGTACCTTTAAAACAGATTATTGCTTGTCTTCGGTCTTTGTTATAATTTTTTGTTCTTATATACTGCAGTTTAGGTAATTTGAAAATACTGAATCATTACATTTACAAAGTAGAACAATGCCTCAGGGATTTTCTTTGAATGTTATTGCTATAAGAGCTTGGGTTGCATACTTTAAAATGAAGGAAGAACTTCTAAGAGTTTAGGGTGTTATTACTAATGTTACCTTTTACCTGGACTTCCTTCCATTTTCTCTTTATAATAATTACGGATTAAATAATAAGGCTTTATAAATATTCAAAACATAGTGGTTTCTTTGTCACTTAAAATTTGTCAAACATTTGGGGGACACCAAAAGCATGAACCATAAAGAAAAAATTGATAAATTGGATATCATCAAAATTAAAAGCTGCTACTCTTAGAAAACATGTTAAGAAAATGGAGAGATGAACCACAGACTGGGAGAAAATATTTTCAAAATATGTCTCTGGTAAAGGATTTGATTCAGAATATATTAAGAACTCCACAACTCACTAAAAAGACAAAAAAAAAATTTTAATGAGAAAAATATTTGAACACCCAAGTCATATGGGTGGTAAATAACCACATGAAAAGATACTATTATGTTTAGTTATTAGGAAAATGCAAATTAAACCACAGTGAAATACCACTGCACATCCACTAGACTACCTAAAATTAAAAGACTAGGACAGTAACCAGCATATGAAACAACTGGAAATCTCATACATTGTCAGTGGAAATGCAAAAAGGTACAGCCACTTTGGTAAACATTTAAATGCATACTTACCATTACAACCTAGCAGTCTCACTCCTAGGTATTTACCTAAAAAAAAATAAAAATGTGCGTATATATAAACCTGTACATGAATGTTTATAACTGCTTTACTCATAAAATTTAAAAAATGGAAATAACCTAAGTTAATCATGCTACTTCCAGACAATGGAATACTATCCTGCAGTAAAAAAAGATGCATGCACTGATACATGCAACAATATGGTTGCAGCTCAAAAGCCTTATCTAAGGGAAAGAGGTAGGCACAAAAGGCTATGTACAATATGATCTTTTGTGTGTGTGTGTGTGTGTGTGTGTGTGTTGCAAATCTTTTTTTTTTTCAGCATATTACGGGGGTACAGATTTTTAGGTTACATATGTTGCCCTTGCCCCCCACCCCAAGTCCAAATTTCAAATATGTCCATCCTTTGGGTGGTGCGCATTGCACTCTTTGTGTATGCATATACCTGTCCCCTCCTCCCTCCTCCCCCTC